>NW_020173068.1:0-32026 GCF_003031525.2 Neophocaena asiaeorientalis asiaeorientalis
CGGATGGGAGAGTACGCTTTCTCCCCGTTTGGAGGCAGCTTTCGCTTGGCTTCCAAGCTGCCTGAAGAGCACTAGCGGCCCGACGTCTCTTCACGGCAGGAATGTCGTTGTGAGCCAAGGCTGCGTGTTCTCCAAAGCGAAAACTCTGCTGGCAATACCTTTCTAGGAACTCCTCCCACGGCACCACATGTTCAGCTCTGGCCAAACCAAAGGGGACCTCAGGCCTCAAGGTAAGTTCCAGTGTTTCACGTCAGAGGAGTTGGGCGTGCAGTGGTTTGCATGAGGCCATACTGCACCACGGAGTGCCTTAACACTTCGAGGCTCCTGGGGGCACACAGGATAGGAGCTCGTTCAACAATTTCGCATGATGACTTCTCTACGTGCCGGAACGGCGCATCCTGCCTCCTGAGGAAACTTAAGCTAAACAGGCCCCTGGAGAAAGCTCTTCACATTCATAGCCAGGGCAACGTACTGCTCTCTGGGTTGACTAGGTTGAGTGCCCCAGTCGTCCAAGAGTCTCACCAAAGAAGCGCTGGGCAGACTCTTTTTGACTGTCGAACGGACTCCTTGACTGAAAGAGAACTGCAGTGCCAATAGGCACCGTGCTGAAGACTGGCTCCAGGAGGAGATTCCGGACAGCACTCGAAAAAAATTGCTGGGAGCTTCAGCAGGAACACTCTGGAGCTCGCCGACAAAAGAAATGTGAGTCCCCCCCGGGCCTCAAGTAAAAGTCCAGATTTCGCCCGTTAGGAACACGTCGGAGTTCCATAGGAGCGAAGAAGCATGCGTTAAGGGAATGCTTCAACAGGGTAAGGGATTTATTTCACGAGACACTGTGCCTTCACCTTCGTTGTAACAACTGTCAAAGGGCACTGTACGCTTTGCAACTCCTCTGTTGTGTTTCAGCCACAGGAAGTAAATGCATTCATTTGAGTAAGCTCGAAGAATGCCCAACGATGATGGCGAAGATCTCCCCTGTTCGCTTGAAAGCTCTCATTTGTACGGCCTTCCCTCGGCCACAAGGTACGCAGTTTTAAACCGCCTTACATTCCGTGCTGGTGTTCCCCCAAGGAGGAATTTGCGCTCTTCTGTGAAATACCAATGTGCGTCACAAATGAAACCAGGGGGCTCCCCCAGGACGTCTGCGTTCGGCAGTCGGTTCCCAGATGTTTACTTCCAGCCGGAGAAAGAAAAAAAGGACAGCGTTCACAGGGACAATTCGGGACCTTTGGGACCATCCAGAATCACCAAGGTCTAAACTTTACACCACCCGGAGATCGGTCTTCCGCATGTCCAGCAATCCCCGCGTCAAAACCTTTCTCAGCAGAAGCAGGCACTCTTTCCCTTGTACTAGATAGCTCAGCAGAACCTTCAGAGAAACATGCTGCATCATTCAGCTTGAATATTGGACACGAATGGGAAAGTACTCTTTCTCCCTATTTGGAGGCGACTTTCACTTGGCTTCAAAGCTGCTTGAAGAGCATTAGCGGTCCGACGTGTCTTCACGGCTGGATTGTCGTTGTGGGCCCAGTCTGCGTGTTCTCTCAAAGCGAAGAATATGCTGGCAATACCTTTCTAGAAACTCCTCCACTGCACCCCAGTTTCAGCTCCGGCCAAACGAAAGGTGACCTCTAGCATCAAGGTAAGTTCCAGTGTTTCACGTCGGGCGAGTTGGGTGTGCAGTTTCCATGCGGCCATATTCCAGCATGGAGTGCCTTAACTCTGGTATACATTTTTCACACTTTACATTGCTAAACATGGGCAAGAGACATGGTCACTGAGGCCTACCTTAGGTACTGAATTACTTATGAAATTCATCCTATGTGGAGGTCCCCGTGTCCAGAAGAGTCTCCATGGAGGGGCCAAGTGTCTCCCGAGTGTTTCCTTGAAGTAGTAGTAAACTACCAACAATAACTATATGAGCTCAAGTTTGAATCTGAGCAACGCTGGCAAAACCTTATTTTCCTCTGGAGTAGGCAAGACAGTTGCGGGCATAAAGCTGTCTGGAAGACACTCATGGTGCCCAACTTCTCCTTGCTGCTGGAAGACCTCACGAAAGAATTGTGAATTTACTTGTATGAGGCATGCTGGTGTCAGTTGCTTGCTGGGACCTCCTCCAGGAGAACTCTGGACCTTCACCGCATAAGAAATGTGACCTCTGGTCTCATGTAAAAGTCCAGATGTCTCCCATATTAAGCTTAGGTATGCCATAGTAGCGAAGAGTCATGCGTTAAAGGAATGCATCAACTCTGCTACGTATTTCATGACCCATTGTGCAGTCACGTTCGTTGTAACATCTGTGAAAGGGCACTGTATGCTGTCCAACCCTTCTGTTGCGTTTGAGACCCAGGAAGTGATTGGGTGCATTTGTTTTAACTCTATGAGAAGGCAGAGGTAATGGCAAAGTACTGCCCTGTTCGCTGGACAGCTCTCGTTCATACAGCATTCAAACGGGCTCAGGACCGCCCATCTACCCAGCCTTACACTCCATGCTGGTGTGCCCCAGGGAGGAATTTGTGTTCTTCTGAGAAACACCACCGTGCTTCACAAATGAAACCTCTGAGCTCCCCCAAGGACATTTCCCTGCGGCAGTCTTAAGCTAAATTTTTAGTTCCATCCTGAAAAACACGGGCAGCTTTCCCAGTTACAATGCTGGACTTCTGGGACCATCCAGAGTCACCAAGTCCTAAACGTTCCACACGTACAGCAATCCCCACGTGAAAACCTTTCTTACCAGAAGGAGGCAGACGTTCCCTTGTACTAGATAGCTAGACAGAGTCTTCAGATAAACATGCTGTATCATCAAGTTTTAACATGGGACACTGATAGGAAAGTACTCATTTTCTCCATTTGGACGCGACTTGCTTTTGGCTTCAAAGGTGCCTGAAGAGCACTAGCAGCCCAACTTCCTTTAACTGTAGGATTGTCGCTGAGGGCAAAGGCTGCATTCACTCAAAGCCAAAAATTGGCTGGCAATTTCTTTCTAAAACTCATCCCACTGCACTCCAGATTCAGCTCCGGCCGAACGAAATGTGACCTCATGCCTCAAGGTAAGATCCAGTGTTTCACATCAGCAGAGTTGGGTGTGCAGTGGGTTCCATGAAGCCATACTCTAAAATGGAGTGCCTTAGCTCTGCAATGCCCCTGGGGACACATAGGACAGTCGGTCATGCACCAATTTCGCATGATGACTGCTCTCTGCCAGAAGAGCGGCCGCTGGCTTCTGAGGAAACTTAGGGGAAACAGGCCACTGGGAACGGCTCTTTGCATTCATAGAAATGGCAACGGACTCCTTTCTGGCTTGCCCAGGTAGAGTGTCCAGGTCGTCAAACAGCCTCACATAAGCAACACTGGGCAGACTCCATTTTCAAGCCGATTGGCCTCAGTGAATGAAACAAGCTGCCCTGTAAATACACACTGCGCTCACAACTCATGCAGGAAAATACTTGGGACAGCACTCTCTCAGAAGCGAAAGCCAGGTTTTTTTGTATCTAGCCTGAAGACCTGCCCATTTTTCACACTTAAGACTGCTAGGCATGGGTAAGAGCCATGGTCATCGAGGCCTACCTAAGGCACTGAGACACTTATCGAGTTCATCCCATGCGTAGTTCCCTGTGTCCAAAAGTGTCTACATGGAAGAGCCCTGTTTGTCCTGTGCGTTTCCTTGAAGTAGTCCAAAACGACCTCGGGTAAATTTGTGTTGGCTCAAGTTTGATACAGGGGGACCCTGGGAAAACCTTATTTTCCCTCGTGGTAGGCGAGACACTTGCAACTGGAAAGCTGCATGAAACACATTCCTGTTGCCCATGTTCTCTTGGTGCTAGAAGTCCTCGGGAAAGAAGTTTGAGTTTACTCGTATGAGGCATGCTGGTTTCTGGTCCTTGCTGGGAGCTCCTGGAGCAGCACTTGGAGCTTGCAGGCAAAAGAAGTGTGACCTGTGGCCTCAATGAAAGGTCCAGATTTCCCCCATCAGTAAGCTTTGGTGTGCCTCATTCCTCAAGAATCTTGAGTTAATGCAGTGCATTCACGACTCACTGGGCACTCACGTTCCTTCTAACATCTTTGAAAGGGCACTGTGTTCCCTCCAACTATTTTGTTGCTATTGAGCAACAGTAAGTGAAAGTGCTCGTTTGGTTTAACAATTTGGAAGTGCAGCGGGAATGGCAAAGAGCTGCTCTGGTCTCTCGACAGCTGTCTTTTGTACAGCGTTCAAACGGACTCAGGTATGCAGTGCTATCCAGCCTTACATTCCATGATGGTGTGCCCCACGAGGAATTCTGGGATCCACTAGGAAATACTACTGTCCCTCACAAATTCTACATGGGTGCTCCCCACAGACATCTCCCTTCCGCAGTCGGAAGCTAATCTTTTGGTTCCAGCATGAAAAATAGGGAGAGCTTCTCCATGCAAATGCTAGACTTTTGGAACCATCCCGATTCACCGAGGCCGATCTTGGGAATGGCTGGCATAATGCAGTTCAGCACATGCAGAAATCCCAAGGTGCAAAACTTTCTTCCCGGAAGGGCGCAGTGTATCTCATGTTCTAGATAGCTGGACAGAATCTGCAGATAAACATGCTGTACCATCAAGCTTGAAAGTGTGACACTGATGGGAAAGTACGCATTCAACACTTTTTGAGGCGACTTGGTTTTGCCTTCAAAGCTGCCTGAACAGCACTGATGCGGCCTAAGTTGTCTTCACTGCAGGAAAGTCACTGTGGGCCAAGGCTGCATTTTCCCAAAGCCAGTGCTGGCAATTCCTTTCTATAAACTCACCCATGGCACTCCAGCTTCAGCTCCCGGCCAAATGAGACGTGACCTCTAGCCTCAAGTTATGGTCCCTTGTTTAACATCAGCAGAGATGGGTATGCAGTGAGTTCCGTGAAGCCCTAGACAGAAATGCAGTGCCTAAACTCTGTGATGCCTTTCGGGACACCTAGGTCAGTCAGGCATTCACGAAATTCCCAGGACGAGCATTCTGTGCCAGAAGAGCGGACCGGTGTTTCTGAGCAAGCCTAGGCCTAATAGACTCCTGGGTAACATCCTTCCCATTCATAGAAAGGGCAACGTACTACTTTCGGTGTTGCCTAGGTAGAGCCTCACAGCCATCGATGAGCTTCAAGAAAGCAGCGCTAGGCAGACTCTATTTGGAAGTTGATTGGTCTCAGTGACTGAAACAGAGCTGCAGTGCAAAAACACACTGTGCTGACGATTCTGTCCAGGAACGCACTCGGGACAGCACTCTCATAGAAGCGAATGCTAGGCTTTGGTTCCAGTCTGAAGAACAGGACATTTTTCACACTTAACACTGCTAGGCATGGACAAGCACCTTGGTTACCGAAGCTTACCTAAGGTACTGAAATACTTTCTCAGTTCATCCCATGCAGAGGTCCCTGTGTCCAAAAGTGTTTCCATGGAAGGGCCCTGTGTGTCCCGTGTGTTTCCTTGAAGTAGTCAGAAATGTCCTCTGGAAACTTTGTGTTGGGTCAAGTTTGAAACCAGGCAACGCTGGGAAAAAATTATTTTCCTCCGGGATAGGCAGGACAGTTTCGGTTCAAAAGCCTCCTGAAAAATACTCAAAGTGCCCATCTTCTCTATGCTGCCTGAAGTCCTGGGGAAAGAAGAGTGAGTTTACTCCTATGAAGCATCCTGGTCTCAGTTCATTGCTCTGAGCTCCCGCGAAAGCACTCTGGAGCTCGCAGGCAAAAGAAAGATTACCTGTGACTTCATATAAGGGCCCAGATTTCTCCCCAGTAAGCTTTGGTGTGCCACAGGCCCCAAGAATCATCTGTTAATGGAGTGCTTCAACTCTGGTACGTTTTTCACGACTCATTGGGCACTCATGTACGTTTTAACATTTGTGAAAGGGATCTGTGTTCCCTCCATCTCTTCTTTGGATTTTGAGCACCAGGAAGTTAAAGGGTTCATTTGATTTAAATCTGTGAATGTGCAGCGGGAATGGCAAAGAGCTGTTCTGTTTGCTCGACAGCTCTCTTTTGGACAGCATTCAAAAGACCTCAGGAACACAGTTCTAACCAGCCTTACATTCTATGCTGCTGTGTCCCAGTGAGGAATTCTCGGCTGTGTCGAGGGAAGATGGGGAAGTACCACTGTGCTTCACAAATGCAACCTGGGGGCTCCCCACCGACGTCTCCCTACGGGAGTCGGAAGCTAGATTTTTAGTTCCACCCTGAAAAATACGGACAGCTTTCCCAGTGACAGTGCTGGTCTTATGGGACCATCCAGAGTCCCAAGGCCTAACCTTGGCTTGGCATGCATAATGCAGTTCAGCAAGTGCAGCACTCTCCACGTGAAAAACTTTCTTACCATAAGGGGGCAGTGTTTCCCACGTACTAGATAACTAGGCAGAAACTGCAGATAAGCTGCGTCATCAAGCTTGAATGTGGGACAGTGACGGGAAAGTATGCATTCTACCCTTTTGGAAGCAACTTTGTTTTGGCTTAAAGCTGCCTGAACAGCACTGATGCGGCCCAACTTCTCTTCACTGCAGCAGTGTCGCTGTTGGCCAAGGCTGCTTCTTCTCAAAGGCAACTAAGTGCTGGCAATTCCTTTCTAGAAAGTTATCCCACTGCACTCCAGCATTAACTCCTGGCCAAATGAATGGTGACCTCTAAGCTAAAGTTAAGATCCTATGTTTCCCATCCACAGCATTGGTTGTGCAGTGGATTCCATGAAGGCTTTGACAGAAATGGAGTGGCTTAACACTGCAAAGTCATTCTGGGCACATAGGGCTGCTGCACATACACCTATTTCCCGGGATGAGCACTCTGTGCCAGAAGAGCAGCCCGGGGCTTCTGAGCAACCTTAGGGGTAATAGGCCCCTGGGAACCACTCTTCACATTCAGACGGAAGGGCAACGTACTCTTTTCTGGTAGGCCTTGCTAGAGTGTCACAGACGTCAAAAAGACTTGAGAAAGCAGCACTAGGCAGTCTCTCATCCAAGTCGAACAGCCCCAGTGACTGAAACAGAGCTGCACTGCAAAAACACACTGCTGATAATTCAGTCCGGGAACTAACTCGTAACAGCACTCTCACACAAGCAAAAGCTAGGCTTGGGGGCAGGCTGAAGAAAAGTACAGTTTTCACACTTAACACTGCTAGGTATGTGGAAGGACCATGGTCCCCGAGGTCTACCTAGGGCGTGAGACACTTATCCAGTTCATCCTATGTGAAGGTCCCAGCAGCCAAAAGTGTCTCTATGGAAAGGCCCATTGGGTCCCGTGTGTTTCTTTGAAGTAAACTACCATGGTTACCTATCTGTGGGCTTCAGACTGAAATTGGAGGACACTGGCAAAAACTTATTTTCCCCTTGGGAAGGAGAGACAGTTGCGGCTCGAGAGCTGCATGAAAAATGCTCATGGTCCCCACCTTCCCTTTGCTGCCAGAAGCCTTAGGGAAAGGAAAGTGAATTTAATCATACGAAGCAGGGTGGTCTCAGTTCCTTGCAGGGAGCTCCTCCCACAGCACTCTGTAGCTCGCGGGCAAAACAAATGTGACCTCTGTTCTTACTTAAAGGTCCAGTTATTTTCCCATCAGTAAGATTTTGTGTGCCACAGGTTCCAAGAATCATCCGTTAATGGAGTGTTTCGACTCTGGTACGTTTTTCACGACTCGTTGGGCACTCATGTACGTTCTAACTTCTGTGAAAGGGCACTGTGTCCCATCTGTCTCTTCTGTGGCTTTTGAGCACCAGCAGGAGAAAGGGATCGTTTGGTTTAACTCTTTGAATGTGCAGCGGGAAGGGCAATGAGCTACTGTGGTCGCTCGACACATCGCTTTTTTACAGCATTCAAATGGCCTCAGGAATGCAGTTCTATCCAGCCTTACATTCCATGCCGTTATGTTCCGGTGAGAAATTCTGCACCACTGAGAAGCAATACTGTGCCTCACAAATGCGACCTGGGGGCTCCACACGGACGTCTCTCTGCCACAGTCGGAAGCTACATTTTTAGGCCCAGTCAGAAAAACAGGTACAGCTTTCCCAGGACCATCCTGGGACCATCTGGGACCATCCTGAGCCACCAAGGCCTAACCAGCACACGGTGTGCGCAGTGTAGTTCAGCACAAGCAGCACCCCCAAAGTGCAAAATTTTCCTCCCGAAAGGGAGCAGTGTGTCCCATCTACTAGATAGCAAGGCAGGATGTGCAGATAGACATACTGTATCATCAAGCTTGAAAGTCAGACACTGATTGCAATGTATGCATTTTCTCCGTTAGGAAGTGTCTTGGAATTGGCTTTGAAGCAGCCTGAAGAGCTCTGCTGCACCCCATCTTCTCTTCACTACAGGATTATCGCTGTGGGCCAAGGCTGCATTTTCTCGAAGGCAACAAACTGCTGGAAATGCCTTTCTAGAAGCTCATACCCCTGCATTCCAGTTTTAACCACCACAAAATTAAAGGTGCCTTGCAGCCTCAAGTTAAGATCCCGTGTTTCCCATCAGCAGGGTTTGTTGTGTAGTGGATTCTATGAAGCCTTAGATAGAAATGGACTGCTTTAAATCTATGAAGCATTTCAGGGTACATAGAAAGGTCGAGTTTGCACCAATTTCCCAGGACGAGCCCTCTGTGGTGGAAGACCAGCCCGTGGCTTCTGAGCAACCTCAGGTGAAATAGGCCTCTGGGAAGCACTCTTCACATTCAGACGGAAGGGCAATGTACTCCATTGTGTGTTGCCTTGTTAGAGTGTCAGCCGTCAAAGACCCTCGGGAAAACAGCGCTAGGCAGACTGTCATTCCAAGTGTATGGGCTCACTGACTGAATCAGAGCCGCACAGCAAAAACACACTGTGCTGATGATTCAGTGTGGAAACTCACTCAAGACAGCACTCTCACACAAGCAAAAGCTCGGCTTTGTGTGTAGCCTGAAGAACAGTACAGTTTTCACACTTAACACTGCTAGGCAGGTGGAAGAGCCATGGTCACCAAGGCCTAACTAGGGCCCTGAGACACTTTTCCAGTTCATCCCATGCAGAGATCCTTGCGGGCAAAAGTGTCTCCATGGAAGGGCCCAGTGGGTCCAGTGTGTTTCCTTGAAGTAATCAGAAACGACCACAGGTAACTATCTGTAGACTCAAGATTGAAATTGGGGAAGGGTGGCAAAACCTTATTTTACCCGTGGGAGGCGAGAGAGTTGTGGCTCAAAAGCTGCCTGAAAAAACTCAAGTTACCCATCTTCTCTTCCCGGCAGGAAGGCCTCGGGAAAGAAAAGTGAGTTTACTAGTACGAAGTATGATGGTGTCAATTCCTTGCTGGGAGGTCTGCCTGCAGCACTCTGGAGCTCACTGGCAAAAAAAAGTAAACCTCTGTCCTCAAGGAAAGGATCAGTTTTCCCGCATCAGTAAGCTTTGCTCTGTTACAGTCCCTTAGAAACATGAGTTAATGGGTTGCTTCAACTCTGGTACGTCTTTCATGACTCATCGGGCACTCACGTACATTCTAACATCTGTGAAAGGGCACTGTGTACCCTCTGTCTCCTCTGTGACTTTTGAGCACCAGCAAGTGAAAGGGATCGTTTGCTTTAACTCTGAATGCAAAGCGAGAAAGGCTAAGAGCTGCTCTGGTCGCTCGATGGCTCGCTTTTGTACAGCATTCAAACACTTTCGGGAACACAGTTCAAACTAGCCTTACATTCCATGCTGCTCTGCTCCCATGAGGAATTCTAAGCACCACTGAGAAACAATACTGTGTCTATCAAATGCAATCTGGGGGTTCCCCACGGACCTCTCTCTACCGCACTCGGAATCTAGATTTTTAGGTCCAGCCTGAAAAACAGGTACAGCTTTCCCAGTGACAATGCTGGGATTCTGGAACCATCCAGTCACTGAGACCTAACTAGGGCACAGTGTGCATAATGCAGTTCAGCTCGTGCAGCACTCTGCATATGAAAAATGTTCTTACTGGAATGGGACAGTGTTTCCCATGTACTAGATAGGTAGATAAACATGCTGTGTCATCAACCTTGTAAGTGGGACACTGATGAGAAAGTATACATTCTATCCTTTTGGAAGCCACTTGTTTTTGCTTCAAAGCTCCCTGGAAAGCACTGATGCACCCCATCTTGTCTTCACTGCAGGAAACTTGCTGTGGGCCAAGGCTGCATTTGCTTGAAGGCAAGAAGGTGCTGGCAATTCCCTTTTAGAAGCTCATCCCACTGCACTCCAGCTTTAGCTCCCGGCCAAATAAAGGGTGACCTCTAGGCTCAAGATAAAGTCCTGTGTTTCCCATCAGCAGATTCGGGTGTGAAGTGGGTTCCCTGAAGCCTTAGGGAGAAACGGATAACTAGTTTGTGCCTTTCGGGACACATAGGACACATAGGACTATTGCGCATGCACCAATATCCCGACACGAGTGCTCTGTGCTGGAAGACCAGCCTTTGGATTCTGAGAACCTTCGGTGAAATAGGCCCTTGGGAACCACTCTTTTACACTTAGATGGTAGGTCAACGTACTCCTTTCTGGGTTGCCTAGATAGAGTGTCACAGCTGTCAAAGAGCCTCCGGAAAGCAATGCTAGGCAGAGTCTCATTCCAAGTCCATATGCCACAGTGACTAAAAAAGAACTGCACAGCAAAAACACACCGTGCTGAGGATTCAGTCCGGGAAGTCACTCAGGACAGCACTCTCACAAAAGCGAGAGCAAGCCTTTGGGTCTAGCCTGAACAGTACAGTTTTCACACTTAATGCTAGGCATGTGAAAGATCCATAGTCCCTGAGGCCTACATAGGGCACTGAGACACTTATCCAGTTCATCCCATGTGAAGGTCCCTGCGGCAAAATGTGTCTGCATGGAAGTGCCCATTGGTTCTCTTGTGTTTCTTTGAAGTAGTCCTAAACTATCACGGTTAACTATCTGTGGGCTCAAGCTTGAATTTGGGGGACGCTGGCAAAAGCTTATTTTCCCCTGGGGAAGGTGAGACAGTTGGAGCTCGATAGCTGCATGAAAAACACTCATGGTGCCCATCTACACTTCCCTGCAGGACGGCCTTGGCAAAGAAAAGTGAGTTTGCTAGTACGAAGTTGGGTGGTCTCCATTCCTTGCTGGGAGCCCCTCCCGCAGCACTCTGTAGCTTGCGTGCAAAGGAAAGGTGACCTCTGGCCTCAAGAAATGGTCCACATTTCTCCCATCAGTAACCGTTGGTGTTCCACAGGCCCCAAGAAGCATGCATTAATGGACTGCTTCCACTCTGGTACGTCTTTCACTACTCATTGGGCACTCATGTACATTCTAACATCTGTGAAATGTCACTGAGTACCCTCCATCTCTTCTTGGATTTTGAGCATCAGCAAGTCACATGGATCGTTTGGTTTTTTTTTTTTTTTTAACATCTTTATTGGGGTATAATTGCTTTACAATGGTGTGTCAGTTTCTGATTTATAACAAAGTGAATCAGCTATACACATACATGTGCTCCCATGTGTCTTCCCTCTTGCGTCTTCCTCCCTCCCACTCTCCCCCTCCCACCCCTCCAGGCTGTCCCAAAGCCCCGAGCTAATATCCCTGTGCCTTGCGGCTGCTTCCCCCTAGCTATCTACCTTACTACGTTTGTTAGTGTGTATATGTCCATGACTCTCTCTCGCCCTGTCAAAACTCACCCTTCCCCCTCCCCATATCCTCAAGTCCGTTCTCCAGTAGGTCTGCGCCTCTATTCCTGTCTTATCCCTAGGTTCTTCATGACATTTTTTCCCCTTAAATTCCATATATATGTGTTAGCATACGGTATTTGTCTTTCTGACTTACTTCACTCTGTATGACAGACTCTAGGTCTATCCATCTCATTACAAATATCTCAATTTCATTTCTTTTTAAGGCTGAGTAATATTCCATTGTGTATATGTGCCACATCATCGTTTGGTTTAACTGTGAATGTGCAGCGGGAATGGCAATGAGCTGCTCTGGTTGCTCTACAACTCTCTTTTGTACAGCATTCAAACGGCCTCAAGAATGCAGTTCTAACCATCCTTACATTGCATGCTGGTCTGCCCCAGGGAGGAATTCTGAGACACACCATTGTGCCTCCCAAATGCAACCTAGGGGCTCCCCATGGACGTCTCTCTACCGCAGTTGGAAGCAAGATTTTCAGGTCCAGGCTGAAAAACAGGTACAGCTTTCCCAGTGACAATGCTGGGCATTTGGGACCATTGAGAGTCACCAAGGCCTAACCACGGCATGGCGTGCATAGTGCAGTTCAGCACGTGCAGCACTCCTCACGTACAAAACTTTTTTCCCGGAAGGGCACAGTGTGTCCCATGTACTAGATAGCTAGGCAGAATCTGCAGATAAACAAGCTGTATCATCAAGCTTGAAAGTTGGACACTGATAGGAAAGTAAGCATTTTCACCTTTTGGACGTGTCTTGATTTTGGCTTCAAAGCAGCCTGAAGAGCACTGATGTGCCCCATATTCTCCTCAGTGCAGCAAGGTCACTTGGGCCAAGGCTGATTTTCTCGAAGGCAGCAAGGTGCTAGCAATTCCTTTCTAGGAGCTTATCCCACTGCACTCCAGCTTTATCCAAGGCCAAATGAAAGGTGCTCTCTAGCCTGAAGTTAAGGTCCTGGGTTTCCCATTAGCAAGGTTGGTTGTGCAGTGGATTCCATGAAGCCTTAGACAGAAATGGAGTGCCTTAACTCTATGATGCCTTTCGGGGCACATAGAATGGTCGAGCATGCACCAATTTCCCAGGACGAGCATTCCGTGCTGGAAGATCGGCCTATGCCTTCTGAACAAACTTAGGTGAAATAGTCCCCTGGGAAGCACTCTTTTTTTGTTGTTTTTGTTTTTGTTTTTTGTGGTACGCGGGCCTCTCACTGTTGTGGCCTCTCCCATTGCGGAGCAACAGGCTCCGGATGCGCAGGCTCAGCGGCCATGGCTCACGGGTACAGCCGCTCCGCGGCATGTGGGATCCTCCCGGACCGGGACACGAACCCATGTCCCCTGCATTGGCAGACGGACTCTCAACCACTGCACCACCAGGGAAGACCCCCCTGGGAAGCACTCTTCACATTCAGATGGAAGAGCAACGTACTCCATTCTGCAATGCTTGCTACAGTGTCACAGACGTGAAAGAGCCTCAGGAAAATAGCACTAGGCAGACTCTCGTTCCAAGTGGATGGGCCCATTGACTGAACTAGAGCTTCACTGTGCTGACGATTCTGTCTGGAAATTCACTCGGAACAGCAGTCTCATGCAAGCAAAAGCTCGGCTTTGGGTCCAGCCTGAAGAACAGTACAATTTTCACAGTTAACACTGCTAGGCAGTTGGAAGAGCCATGGTCCTTGAGGCCTACCTAGGCCCCTGAGACACTTATCCATTTCATCCCATGTGGAGGTGCCTGCATCTAAAAGTGTCTCCATGGAAGGGCCCAGTGGGTCACGTGTGTTTCCTTGAAGTACTCAAAAAATACCACGGGTACTTATCTGTGGGCTCCAGCTTGAAATTCGGGGATGCTGGCAAAAACTTATTTTCCCCACGGGAAGGCAAGACAGCTGTGGCTCGAAAGCTGCCTGAAAAACACTCATGATGCCATTTTCTCTTCGCTGCAGGAAGGCCTTGGGAAAGAAGAGTGATTTTACTCGTACAAAGCTGGGTGGTCTCTATTCCTTGCTGTGAGCTGCTCCCACAGCACTCGGGAGCTCGTGGGCAAAAGAAAGGTGACCTCTGGCTGCAAGTAAAGGTCCAGTTTTTTCCCATCAGTAAGCTTTGGTGGGCCACAGGCCCCAACAAGCATTCGTTAATGTAGTGTTTCATCTCCGGTGCCACTTTCATGACTCATTGGACACTCACGTACTTTCTAACATCTGTGAAAGGGTACTATGTATGCTGTGTCTCTTTTGTGGCTTTTGAGCACCAGCAAGTGAAAGGGATCGTTTGGTTTAACTCTTTGAATGTACAGTGGGAAGGGCAATGAGATGCTGTGGTTGCTCCACAGCTCACTCTTGTACAGCATTCAAATGGCCTCAAAAGCACCGTTCTAACCAGCCTTACCGTCCATGCTGTTCTGCCCCAGTGACGAATTCGGAGGTCCACTAAGAAAAACCACTGTGCCTCACAAATGCAACCAGGGGGATCCCCACAGACGTCTCTCTACCACAGTCGGAAGCTAGAGTTTTAGGTCCAGGCTGAAAAACAGGTACAGCTTTCCCAGTGACAATGCTGGGCTTCTGAGACCATCAAGAGTCACCAAGGCCTAACCAGGGCACGGCGTGCGTAATGCAGTTTAGCATGTGCAGCACTGCTCATGTGTAAAAATTTCTTCCCGGAAGGGCTCAGTGTGTCCCATGTACTACATACCTAGGCAAAAACTGCATATAAACAAGCTGTATCATAAAGCTTGAAAGTGGGACAATGATGGGAAAGAGCACATTCTCCCCTTATGGTAGCATCTTGTCTTGGCTTCAAAGCTGCCTGAACAGCACTGATGTGGCCCAAGTTCTCTTCACTGCAGGAATGTCGCTGTGGGCCAAGGCTGCTTTTTTCCCGAAGGAAACAAGGTGCTGGCAATTCCTTTTTTGGAGCTATTCCCACTACACTCCAGCTTTAGCTCCCAGCCAAATGAATGGTGACCTCTAACCTCAAGTTAAGGTCCCGGGTTTCACATCAGCACAGTTGGGTGTGCAGTGGATTCCACGAAGCCTTAACAGAAATGGAGTGCCTAAACTCAGCGATGCCTTCGGGACACATAGAACAGTTGCTCATGCACCAGTTTCCGGGGATGAACACTCTGGGCCCAAAGACCGGCCCGTGGCATCTGAACAACTTCTGGGGAAATAGACTCCTGGGAACCACTCTTCACATTCACACAGAAGGGCAATGTACTCCATTCTGCGTTGCTTTGCTAGAGTGTAACAGCCAGCAAAAAGCCTCAGGAAAGCAGAGCTACGGAGACTCTTGTTCCAAGGGGATGGGCCCACTGACTGAAGCAGAGCTGCACTACAAAAATACACTGTGCTGACCATTAGGTCCAGGAATTCCCTGGGGACAGCACTCTTACAGAAGTGAAAGCTAGGCTTTGGGTCCAGTCTGAAGAACAGTACATTTTTCACACTTAACACTGCTAGGCATGTGGAAGAGCCATAGTCCCCGAGGTGTACCTAGAGCACTGAGACACTTATCCAGTTCATCCCATGGGAAGGTCACTCTGCCAAAAGTGTCTCCACGGAAGGGCCCCTTGGTTCCCGTGTGTTTCTTTGAAGTAGTCATAAACTACTATGGTTAACTATCTGTGGGCTCAAGTTTGAAATTGGGGACACTAGAAAAAGCTTATTTTCCCCTTAGGAAGGTGAGACAGTAGTGGCTCAAGAGCTGCATGAAAACCACTCTTGGTGGCTGTCTTCTCTTTGCTGCCAGTAGGCCTCGGGAAAGAAAAGTGAGTTTAGTCAAACGAAGCAGGTTGGTCTCAGTCCCTTGCTGGGAGCTCCTCCAGCAGCACTCTGGAGCTTGCGGGCAAAAGAAAGGTGACCTCTGGTCTCAAGTAAAGGTCCAGTTTTTTCCCAACAGTAAGCTTCGGTGTGCCACAGGCCCCAAGAAGCATGCATTAATGGAGTTCTTCAACTCCGGTACATCTTTCACGACTCAGTGGGCATTCACGTACATCCTAACATCTGTCAAAGGGCACTGTGTACCTTTCATCTCTTCTATGGCTTTTGAGCACCAGCAAGTGAAAGGGATCATTTGGTTTAACTTTTTGAATGTGCAGCAGGTGGGGCAATGAGCTGATCTGGTCACTCAACACCTCGCTTTTGTACAGCATTCAAACGTCCTCAGGAATGCAGTTCTAACCAGCCTTACATTCCATGCTGGTCTGCCCCAGTGAGGAATTCTGAGTTCCACTTAGGAAAACAACTGTGCCTCCCAAATGCAACCTGGGAGTTTCCCATGGACATCTCTCTACCACAGTTGGAAGCTAAATTTTTAGGTCCAGGCTGAAAAACAGGTACAGCTTTCCCAGTTACAATGCTGGACAAATGGGACCATCTAGAGTCACCAAGGGCTAACCTGGGTAAGGCGTGCGTGATGCAGTTCAGCACGTGCAGAACTCCCCAGGTGAAAAAACTTCTTCCTTGTAGAGCACAGTGTCCCATGTATGAGATAGCTAGGCAAAACTGCGGATAAACATGCTGTACGACCAAGTTTGAAACTAGGACACTGATGGGAAAGTATGCATTCTCCCCTTATGGTAGTATCTTGGTTTTGGCTTCAAAGCTGCCAGAACAGCACTGATGCGGCCCAAGTTCTCTTCACTGCAGGAATGTCGCTGTGGGCCAAGGCTGCTTTTTTCCCGAAGGAAATAAGGTGCTGGCAATTCCTTTTTTGGAGCTAATCCCACTACACTCCAGCTTTAGCTCCCGGCCAAATAAATGGTGACCTCTAACCTCAAGTTAAGGTCCCGGGTTTCCCATCAGCACAGTTGGGTGTGCAGTGACTTCCATGAAGCCTTAGACAGAAATGGAGTGCCTAAACTCAGAGATGCCTTTCGGTACACATAGGAGGGTCACTCGTGCACCAATTTCCCAGGACGAGCACTCTGTGCCAAAAGAACAGTCCGTGGTCTCTGAGCAACCTTAGGGGAAATAGGCCCTTGGGAACCACTTTTCACATTCAGACAGAAAGGTAACGTACTCCATTCTCCATTGTGTTGCTCCTGTGTCACAGCTTCTGAGAGCCTCAGGAAAGCAGTGCTAAGCAGACTCTCGTTCCAAGTAGATTGGCCCACTGACTGAACCAGAGCTGCACTACCAAAACACACTGTGCTGATCATTCAGTCCTGGAACTCACTCTGGACAGCACTCTCACACAAGGGAAATTTAGACTTTGGGTCCAGCCTGAAGAACAGTACAGTTTTCACACTTAACAATGCTAAACAGGTGGAAGAGCCATGGTCCCCAAGGCCTATGTAGAGCACTAAGACACTTATCCAGTTCATCCCATGTGGAGGTCCCTACGGCCAAAAGTGTCTCCATGGGAGGGCCCACTGGGTCCCGTGTGTTTCCTTTAAGTAGTCAGAAACAACTACCACGGGTAACACTCTGTGGGCTCAAGTTTGAAATTGGGGAGCACTCACAAAAGCTTATTTTCCCCTTGGGAAGGCGAGAGAGTTGTGGGTCGAAAGCTGCCTGAAAAACACTCACGGTGCCCATCTTCTGTTCACAGCAGGAAGGTCTCATGAAAGAAAAGTGAGTTTACTCATACGAAGCAGTGTGGTGTCAGTTCCTTGCTGGGAAGTCAACCGCAGCATTATGGAGCTGGTAGGCAAAGGAAGCAGACCTCTGTCCTCAAGGAAAGGTCCAGTTTTCTCCCATCAGTAAGCTTTGGTGTTTCACTGGCTCCTAGAAGCATGTGTTAATGGGTTGCTTCAACTCTGGTATGTCTTTCACAACTCATTGGGCACTCACGTACATTCTAACTTCTGTGAAAATGCACTGTGTACCCTCCATCTCTTCTTTGGTTTTTGAGCACCAGCAAGTGAAATGGATCATTTGGTTTAACTCTTTGAATGTGCAGCAGGAAGAGCAATGAGCTTCTCTGGTTGCTTAACAGGTCTCTTTTGAACAGCATTCAAATGGCCTCAGGAACGCAGTTTTGACCAGCTTTACATTCCATGTGGTCTGCCCCTGTGAGGAATTCTGAGCTCTGCTGAGAAACACCACTGTGCCCCACAAGTGCACCCTGGGGGCTCCCCCATGGACGTCTCTCTACCGCAGTTGAAAGCTTGATTTTTTGGTCCAGCATGAAGAACAGGAACAACTTTCCCAGTGACAATGCTTGGCATCTGGGGTCGTCCAGAATCACCAAGGCCTAAGCAGGGTACGGCGTTCGTAATGAAGTTCAGCAGATGCAGCACCTCCCACATGGAAAACTTTCTTCCTGGAAGGGCACAGTGTATTCCATATACTAGATAGCTAGGCAGAAACCACAGATAAACATGCTATATCATCAAGCTTGAAAGTGGGACACTGATAGGAAAGTACACATTCTCCACTTTTGGAAGCATCTTGATTTTGGCTGCAAAGCTGCCTGAACAGCACTGATGCGGCCCAACTTCTTTTCACTGCAAGAATGTTGCTGTGGGCCAAGGCTGTGTTTTTCCGAAGGAAACAAGGTGCTGGCAATTCGCTTTTTGGAGCTCATCCCACTGCACTCCAGTTTTAGCTCCTGGCCAAATGAAAGGTGACCTTTAACCTCAAGTTAAGGTCCCGTTTTCCATCAGCACAGTTGGGTGTACAGTGGATTCCATGAAGCCTTAGACAGAAATGGAGTGCCTTAACTCGAAGATGTATTTTGGGACATATAGAATGGCCGTGCATGCACCAATTTCCCAGGACAAGCACTCGGTGCTGGAAGACTGGCTCCTGGCTTCTGAGCAACCTCTGGTGAAATAGGCCCCTCGAACCCACTCTTCACATTCAGGCGGAAGGGCCACATACTCCTTTCTGCGTTGTCTTGCTAGAGTGTCACAGCCATCAAAAAGCCTCAGGAAAGCACAGCCAGTGAGATTCTCATCCCAAGTGGATGGATGGGCCCACTGACTGAACCAGAGCTGCACTGCAAAAACAGTGTGCTGACGATGCAGTCTGCGAACTCCCTCGGGACAGCCCTCTGCCGCAAGTGAAAGCTAAGCTTTAGGTCCTCCCTGAAGAACAGTACAGATTTCACACTTAACACTGCTAGGCAGGTGGAAGATCCATGGTCGCCGAGGCCTACCTAGTGCCCTGAGACTCTTAGGCAGTTCATCCCATGTGGAGGTCCTAGCACCTAAAAGTGTCTCCATGGAAGGGCCCACTGGGTCCCGTGTGTTTCCTTGAAGTAGTCAGAAAGTACCACGGGTAGCTCTCTATGGACTCACGTTTGAAACTGGGGGAGGCTGGCAAAACCTTATTTTCCCCATGAGAAAATGAGTTTGTCTCTAAAGCTGCCTGAAAGACACTCATGGTGTCCATCTTCTCTTCTCGGCAGGAAGGCCTCACAAAAGAAAAGTGAGTTTACTCGTACGAAGCAGGGTAGTGTCAGTTCCTTGCTGGGAGCTCCTCCAGGAGCACTCTGGAGCTCGTGGGCAAAGAAACGGTGACATCTTGAGTCAAAGAAAAGTCCACTTTTCTCCCATCAGTAAGCTTTGCTGTGCCACAGGCCCCAAGAACCATGCGTTAATGGAGTGATTCAACTCTGGTACGTCTTTCACGACTCACTGGGCATTCACATACATTCTAACATCTGCGAAAGGGTACTGTGTACCCTCCATCTCTTCTGTGGCTTTTGAGCAACAGCAAGTGAAAAGGAACATTTGGTTTAACTCCTTGAATATTCAGCAGGAAGGACAATGAGCTGCTCTGGTCGTTTGACAGCTCTCTTTGGTACAACATTCAAACGGCCTCAGGAATGCAGTTCTGGCCAGCCTTACATTGCATGCTGGTCTGTACCCATGAGGAATTCTGAGCTCCACTGAGAAACACCATTGTGCCTCCGAAATACAACCTGGTGCCTCCCCTACGGATGTCTCTCTATTACAGTTGGAAGCTAGATTTTATAGTCCAGCCTAAAAAATAGGTACAGTTTTCCCAGTGACAATGCTGGGCATCTGGGACTATCCAGAGTCACCAGCGCCTAAGCAGAGCACAGCATGCACAATGCAGTTCAGCACTTGCGGCACTCTCCACATGCACAAATTTCTTCCCGATTGGGCACAGTGTGTCCCATGTACTAGATAGCTAAGCAGAAACTGCAGATAAATTTGCTGTATCATCAAGCTTGAAAGTGGGACACTGCTGGGAAAGTACACATTCTCTCCTTTTGGAAGCGTCCTTGTTTTGACTTCAAAGCCGCCTGAACAGCACTGATGTGGCCAACTTGTCTTCACTGCAGGAATGTCGCTGTGGGCCAAGGCTGCGTTTCTCGAAGGAAACAAGGTGCTGGCAATTCCCTTCTAGGAGCTCACCCCACTGCACTCCAGCTTTAGCTCCCAGCCAAATGAAAAGTGACCTCTAACCTCAAGTTAAGGTCCGAGGTTTCACATCAGCACAGTAGGGTGTGGGGTGGATTCCATGAAGCCTTTTACAGAAATGGAGTTCCTTAACTCTACGATGCCTTTCGGGACACAGAGGATGGTTGTGGGCACACCAATTTCCCGGGACCGGCACTCTGTGCCAGAAGATTGGCCTGTGGCTTCTGAACAAGCTCAGGGGAAATAGGCCCTTGGGAACCACTCTTCACATTCAGACGGAAGGGCCATGTACTCCTTTCTGTGTTGCCTTTCTGGAGTGTCAGAGCTGTCAAAGTGCCTCGGGAAATCAGCACTAAGGGGACTCTCATTCCAAATGGATGGGCTCACTGACTGAACCAGAGCTGCTCTGCAAAAACACACTGTGCTGACAATTCAGTCCAGTAACTCACTCGGGACAGCACTCTCACAGAAGCAAAAGCTAGGCTTTGGGTCCAGCCTGAAGAACAGTACAGTTTTCACAGTTAACATTGCTAGGCAGGTTGAAGAGCCATTGTCCCCGAGGCCTACTTAGGGCCCTGAGACAGTTGTCCAGTTCATCCCTTGTGGTGGTCCCTGCGTCCAAAAGTGTCTCCTTGGAAAGGATCTTGGGGTTTTTTTCTGTACAAATGGTCCTAAAGTCCATATAGCAAGTGCTATGGGTCTCGAAAGCCAAGCCATGAGCAGAATGCCCATTTTCCCAAACTATGGACCACAAACAGGGCCTTTCAAAACCCTTTCCTTTCCTTGTTAATATGCTAACTTTTGGAAGATTCAGGGAATTTTTCAGGCTTTAGCATCTCCCTTTGATTAGGTCCAGATACCACTGTGTCTATCCGTTTTTCTGTATCTGTGGCAAGGAGCTGTGGCTACTCTGTAGTGTCTTTATTAATGACGTTTCCTTTTCTGGTTTAAATTGATTTTTGTTCATTTTGATAGTTCCAGGAACATTGACTTAATAGATATGTACTTACATAGCCCCCTCCTTTTATTTATTTATTTTTTTGTGGTACGCAGGCCTCTCACTGTTGCGGACTCTCCTGTTGTGGAGCACACAGGACGTGCAGGCTCAGCAGCCATGGCTCACGGGCATAGCCATTCCGCAGCATGTGGGATCTTCCCGGACCAGGGCACGAACCCGTGTCCCCTGCATCGGCAGGCGGACTCTCAACCACTGTGCCATCAGGGAAGCCCCAGCCCCCTCCTTTGACCTCTTTGAAAAAATAAATATAAGAAGCCACTTCCCCAATTTCTGCACAAGATTTCATCTCATATTATAGATTTTTGATCATATCAGATCTTAAAATTATTTTATTTCTATCATATTTAGGGCTCCTGTGGTTGCAAGTACAGAAATCTCTGCAGCTAGTTTCAGACCTCAGGACCATAGAATTGTGTAAGGAACCTAAATGTAGGGAGACAACAAAGCCTTAAGCAAGACAAAGACCAGAATTTGGACTGCTGTAGAGTGCTAGAAAGTCTTTTCCTCTACCTCACATCCTGACTTCTGTTTGTTACTTCTCATGACAGGCTGGCTTTCTCTTTAAGGACACAGGGTAGAGACTGGCAAATGCCAATATCACCCAAGTTTTCACCTCAGCTTGAGAGCACCTAGATCAAAGTGGAATCTATTTGTGAATGACTTTGATAGGTCTTATTTGGGTCATGTGCATATCTCTGGTCCAATCATTTGTACTATTAGGGCCACATGGTGTGAGTATGTCTACTCCTATGGCAAATGTGAAGGAGGGGGTTTTTGGTTCCCTTAAGGGGAGTTGAAAAACTTACTGTAATTATTGTAGCCTTTCTTCATTGATTCCTGGAGGAAGAAGCCTCCATTTGATAGCTTCAATTGCTGTTATATGGTTGTGGCAGATTATATTTTCCAAAGATGGCCATCATGCCATATCCCATCCCACACATACTTCCTACAATGTGACACTGACACTCTTCCCATTAAGTGGTGGGGGTCCATGTTCTCTTCCCTTGAACCTAAGTGGACTTTTGTCACCAGTATAGTACAGCAGAAGTGAAGCTATGTGATTTCCAAGGGTAGATCATAAAAACTCCATGCACTACTTATATTCCCTTGGGACAATCACACTTGAAAACCAGCTACAAGTCTGTGAAGAAGCCCCAAGGAGAGGATACCTCTTCTGATCAACAGGTGAGATCCTAACCGACAGCCAATGTCAACTCTCAGACATGTGAGTGAAGTTAGTCTTCAGAAGAAACTGTTGAGTTACCCTAGCCTTTAAGTCACTCCAGCTGGTGCTACATAGAACAGAGATGATCCTTGTCCAAATTACAGATTCATGAGAAAAATAAATGATTGTTGTCATTTTAAGCCACTAAGTTTTGGGGTGAATTACTACCCAACAGTAGAGAGTGGATACAATGATCATTTTGTTATTCTGATATCTGGTTATCTAAGGACCAAGCCACACCATTGCTGGTTGAACAGCGTTCAGCTAGAAGGAGAGATTTCATTCCTTGCACACATATGTATCTCAGAAGAGAAACTGAGATTTGGAGTCAGGACTTTAAGGAGGAATGTTCATCAAACGTTCACTCACTTTCCCTCTTGCTGTGGAAGGAGGGTACTTCCCTCCTGCTCCTTGAATAGGGATCAATTGGCTATGGACCAATGGAGACATGTGGAAGTGACAGTGTGCCAGTTCTGAGCTTATGTTTTAAGCCACATGGTTAAGTTTCCACCCATCCTCTTAGCGCCTGCTGTCCTAAGTAGTCACTGCTCCTTCAGCTTCAGTGCCAAAACATAGACACATAAAAAACCTTGATCAGACCTGAATCTTGAGGCCATCTAAGCGCAGCTGAGTCAAGGAAACCCACAGCAAATCTACAGGCACCCACACACTTGTGAGTGAGAAATAAATGTTTGTTGCTATAAGCCACTGAGATCATAGGGTTGTTTACTTCTGCAGCAGTGGCTGACTTATTCAGAAGGTAGCTGAAGTGAATCTTTTCTCAAAGAGCATGTCATATGGATGAATATATGTTAAAAATCAAACTGAACTACTTTGAGTCCTGCTTTTGCTACTGGTAACTGTTTGACTTTGGGAGATTTACTTAACATCTGTGCGTCTCAGTTTTCTCTTCTTAGAACACAAATAATAAAATCTACCTCAAAGGATGTTGTGAAGATTAAGTGAGATGATGTTTGCAAGTTAAGTATCCAATATATGGCAAACAAAACTGAAATATTTATTCTCTTTCTTCACCTTTATTACCATTGGGATTCCAATGGGTATAAAATCTAAGGAAGGAATTTTTAAGAAAGGGATTTAAAGGTGACATCCACCAAATACAGCATGTTTGAAAGAATCCAAGAATCCCTAAAATCAAGTTAGCTCTGGTGGAATCCCAGCCTTTTCTGGAAATTTTCTTGTTTTGATTCTGTGATCATTCTGCTTATTTCCCCTAGGATTTAGCTTTTTTTTTTTTTTCATGTTTCCATCTATATTAACCATGGTGAGAGAACTAAGATTAATTTTTTTCCCAAGTGGGCTAGGGTGTGACAGGGGAGCATCCCAGCCCTGGGGTCAGTGGGCTGATAGCACAAGAGACTCCAACAGGAAAACTGAAATTCAATTTTCTCATCAGAAAAATTTCCTTACATTACACATGACATCTATCTATCTATCTGTCTATCTATCATCAATCTAACAATCTATCTAACATCTATCTATCATCTAGTGTGTGTGTATGTGGTCTCAGTCAGGATCCAATTAGGGAAGCAGAACCACTATGAGTATTATGAATTAAGGAATTTATGTTGGAATTAAACCTACATAAATGTGGGAGGAGCTTGGGAAGTAAAGGTCCAGGAAAGGGAGTTGGAAAATCAGAGAAATGTCTTTCACCAGGCCTCTTGAGGCACTGGAGAGGGAGGACTAAGCAGGGCTTACAGGGGAATTTGGAAGCCAGGCTGGCATGCCAGCTGCCAGAGTGGGGTTGAAAAGAAGAGGTGGAGAGTCTGTGGATAACTGCTGCCTCTGATAGTTACCGCCTCTGAGATTCTAGCCAAGCATGGGGTGGGTAGGTAAGGGGAAGTCCAGGACTGCTATTGGTCAGCAGGGCCAGAGTTGGGGAACAGAGCTGGAAGCCGAGTAGGGGAGAATTCAGACAAGGTAGAACATGTATATATCTTTTTGTCTGTCTTTGTAACTATATTTGATCATGATGGTGAAACTGAGTGGGGCCTGTGGGGCTCCTGGGCCCAGAGGCCTTTTTTGTCCCCCATTTCTTGCAGCAAGACTCCAGTGTCCATGACCTTCCCTGAGTTCCAAAGGATGGATTTGAACAGTTGCTAATCAAGGGAGGAGCATCCAAGAAAGCACCTGAGGCAAGATTAAAGGGACAAGAGAAGCTCATCAAGATTAGGAGACCAACCACCTGACATGAGATTAAAGGAATGCAGGCCCTGCTCACACCCTATGTTGTCAGAGATCCCACCCTTGAACCATTGTATAAAACCTTTCATCAAATCCTCTGGGGTTGGGACACATAGTTTTTCGAGGCAGGAGCCCACTGTGTCCCCCTTGACCTGGCAAAGTAATAAAGCTATCCTTTTCTACTTCACCCAAAACTTGTCTCCAAGATTTGATTTGGCACCCGGTGTACAGAGAGTCCAAGCTTTCGGCATCAACAGCTTTCAGATAATAAAGGCTGCTGATTTACTACTTCCTTCCACATCTCATGCAAGCTTATCTTTCAGCCACCTCTAACCCAGAATCATGCAGAGAATAGCATTCTGGGAAGCAGCTCCAGTGTAGCCAAGTTGACATAACACAAAATTGCTGTACATACATGTGTGTTTAATTACAAAATTCACACATGTACCTGCATTTGCTGAAACAAATTTTAATAAAGTCATATAATATAAAATAAAAGAGGAAAGTTACATTTCCATTCCCAACTTGGAGTAACAACTTAAAAGTCTTTGTTTTTCCTGTGCATAACATGTATCAGTGCATTCACTGTTATACATGTATAGATTATATATATTTATATACTTTCTATGTACAAAGCAGAATTAGGTTATAAATATTTTCTGTAACTTGCCTATTCAATAAATATCTCATGGACTCCTTTTCATGTCATTACATAAAGATCTATGTATAGACTATATTGCATAGACTATATTATTATTGTTGTATAGACTATATTGTGTAACATTCGTTTATGTGGGTTGGAGATTTAGAATGTTTCCTATGCCTCTTTATGGCAAATAATGCTATATATGTATTGCATTTTAAATGACATTTTACCTCTAGGAGTATAAGTAAATACATACATACTTACATATATATATTTGTATGTAAATGTTTGAATGTGTAGTAAAGAATTTAACCTTGCCCCAGAAGAGGTCTGAACTAGATCTCAGCTTCTATGAGGTGCTCTTTAAGCCCTTGAAATGTCATGCCTGATAGGAGTGTCTTAGTTTGCCAGGAAGCCTGGAGTTAGGCTGGATAGTCTAACTGTATGATTTATGGTAGAGGCTGGACAAACTTTAGATCAGGGGCTGGCCATGCCAGAAAGACCAAGGAAGAGATTTAGTGTGGGATCTTTAGGTCATGAAGTAATCAACCACATAGGCAATCAATCAATCAATGCCTATAAAGCCTGTCACAGCAAGGCTTGAGTAAGCTTCCCTGGTTGGCAATACTCCATGCATATTGTTACATACTGACAAATTAATTTATCCTGACTACACAGGGAGAGGACAATGGACTCTCTGCATTTTTTATGCCCCCAGATCACACCCTATGTGTGTCTTCCCTTGACTGATTTTACTGTTTCCTTTCCTTGTAATAATTATAATTATTATATAATATATATTATTATATATATTATAATTATATAATATTATATAATTATAATAATTATACCCATATCCATGGGTATAATAGCTTTCAATGAGTTCTATAAGTGAATGATCAAATCTGAGGGTGGTTTGGGGAACCACTGAAACTTACAGCTGGTGTCAGAAATGAGTGTTCATGTGTGGACTATTCCCCTAACTTTGCAGTTGGCTAAACTCTTGAGGTGAGATAAGGTAAGAATCCAACAGTTTTTCTCTCTTTTTTCCAAATGGACAGCCAATGTTATCAACTCCTCTCTCGGGACGCTGACTTGGAAGGAGAGCTCAGTTATATATTAAACTCAGGGATTTGTTTGGAAATAAAATAGTGATCTGCTTAAACATGAAACTAGACTGTTGAAAGAAGTTTGTAACTGTTGCGACCAACAGGATGTGGCTTTGGGACACCTCTTGGGCCATGTTGAAATCAGTGCTGTTCTGAGGTAATATCCAAGAGCTATTGTTTCCATACCTGTGTCTCCCTCAAGCCCTGTTCCCACAGCCATGGCCATAGCTTTTATGCCCCTTCCTCCCGCCAGGCCACCAGCTGTTACCCAAATGGATCTTCAGCAGAGTACTGATTAGACTTCTTTTGATAACACCAAGAAACCACCACAAAATGAGGGAACCATCTGAGAGGTCTTGTTTTACTGCATTTGTCAGTTTCCTTCCCCCAGTGTCTCCCATTCCTATATGTGTCAACTCTTGGGATATTTATTGAGTGATCAACAACCCTAGAATTCCCCTCAGGCAGGGGCCAACTTTTTACCACAATTCTACTGTTTTGTTTTGATAATCAAAAGCACATGATATGCAATTGCACAAAAATCTTCTTGAAGCTAGAGGGTCACTTCTGTTTGAATAGAAAGTCATGAGAGAGAACAGTTTTCTGACCCACTCTGCTTTGGTTCTGAAAGACCTTGCATAGCACTTCTGATTTCTCTTGCTCTTCACCTCCCCCTTTCTTCTCTTCTGGTTGCAAGGATAACACATTTATGAATGCCTCCTGCCTTAAAAGGCCAACTTGTTTTCCTGTCCATCTTGTTCTCACATTCCAATGAAAGCAGACTTCAAAAGTCTAGAAATCTTCCTTTTCAGCTTCTCTTTTTCCTCTGTATCAGGGGTCCAACTACCTTGGCTTTCAGGCACCCATATACTTAGTCACAGATTTTCCCATGCTGAAATTCACCCCCTCAGGCTGTCTCCATCCAAAAGGACAACTAATCCATCTACCCTGCATTCCAGAGCTTTTGCCAAAAGAGAAGAGGAGCACAGCCAAGCATTTCAAGCAGCTTAAATGGACACAGGAAACACTGGTGAACACAACATAACAAAATGCAATTCAGTAGAGAAAGCAAAGTCTTTGAAATGTGCACTGTCCAATATGGTAGCCACGAGCCACAGGTGGTTAAGTTAATTGAGAAAAAAGTATGTAATGTTAATAATCTAGTTACTTGGTTGCACAAGCTACATTTCTAGTGCTCAATAGTAACATCTGCTTAGTGACTACTGTATTGGACAGCACAGGTATAGAATATTTCCATACTGCAGAAAGTTCTATGGAACAGCACTGCTCTACAATAAGCCTTTCTTAGCTTGCCTGGAGACATGTATTCCACCTCTACTGAGTCATCTTGGAGAAACACTGACTCCTTTTAGTGACTAACACTATCCCTATGTCCCTAGAGTTTTATCCTCTCTATGGATATAAGTGTTGCTTTCACTGATGTGTCCCAAACCACATATTTTGATAGAGAATTTTATTTCCAAATGTCCAGTGAGAATTTTACATTTTGATACTCAGTAAGACCTGCTAAAATGAGAATGAGTGCCATCAGTTGCAAGCATTGAAAACCCAATAGGTATTTTTTTCATAGAGATCATTTATTTATTCATTCACTCATTTTTTCTATCATCATCATCATCTATTTATTTATTTTTATTAAAGTAACATTGACATAATATTATAGGAAATTTCATGTGCACAACATTATATTTCTACTTCAGTATATCCTACAGCATGCTCACCACCAAAACTTTAGTTTCTATCCATCACAATTGATCCTCTTTACCCATTTCATCCTACCCCCCATCCCTCTGGTAACCACTACTTTGTTTTCTTATATGCATTTGTATTTGTTTGGTTTGGTTTGGTCATTTATTTTTGGTTTTTTAAATGTTTGTTTATTAGTTCTTGTATTCTACATGTGAGTGAAATCGTAAGATATTTGTCTTTCTCCATCTGATTTATTTTACTTAGCATAATACCCTCAAGGTCCATCCATATTTTTACAAGTGGCAAAATTTCATCTTTTTTTTTAATGACTGAGTATTAATCCATTGTGTGTATATATCACATCTTCTTTATCCGTTCATCCATTGATGGGCACTTAGGTTGTTTCCAAATCTTGGCTATTGTAAATAATGCTTGTGATGAACATAGTGGTACATATATCTTTTCAAATTAGTGTTTTCATATTCTTCAGATAAATAGCCAGAAGTGGAATTGCTGGATCATATGGTAGTCTTATTTTTTCTGAGGAATCTCCAGACTGTTTTCCATAGTGGCTGCATCAACATACATTCCCACAAAAAGTGTATGAGGGTTACCTTTTCTCCACATTCTCGTCAACACTTGCTATTTCTTGTCTTTTTGATAATAGCCATTCTGACAGGTGCAAGGTGATATCTCAATGTTGTTTTGATTTGAATTTTCCTAATAATTAGTGATGCTGGACATTTTTTCATGTGCCTTTTGGCTTTCTGTATGTCTTCTTTGGAAAAGTGTCTGTTAAGTGTCCTCTGCCCATTTGTTAATCAGGCTGCTTTGTTGTAGTTGTTGAGTTGTATGAACTCTTTAGATATTTTGGATATCAACCCCTTATCAGACACATCATTTGCAAATATCTTTTCCCATTTAGCAGGTTGTCTTTCGTTTTATTGATGGTTTCCTTTGTTGTGCAGAAGTTTTTAGTTTGGTGCACTCCCATTGTTTATGCTTGCTTTTGTTTCCCTTGCCTCAGAAGACATGTCTATAAAGATATTGATAAGACCCACTGCTATTTCTTCTAGGAGTTTTATGGTGTCAAGTCTTATATTCAAGTCTTTAATCCATTTTGAGTTAATTCTTGTGTATGGTGTGAGATGGTGACATAGTTTCATTTTTTTGTATGTGGCTGTCAAGTTTCCCCAACACCGTTTATTGAAAAGAGTATCATTTCTCCATTATATGTTCTTTGCTTCTTTGTTGTAAATTAGTTGCCCACATATAGGTTTATTTCTGGGCTCTCAATTCTGTTCCATTGATCTATATATCTGTTTTTCTGCCAATACCATGTGTTTAGATTAGTACAGTTTTGTAATATAGTTTAAATTCAGGGAGTGTGATACCTCCAGCCTTTGTCTTTTTTCTCAGGATTGCTTTGGCTATTTAAGATCCCTTTTGGTCCCATATATTTTAGAATTTTTTGTTCTATTTCTGTGAAAAATTTCCTTGAGATTTTGATAAGGATTTCATTGACTCTTTAGATTGCTTTAGGCAATATGGACATCCTGACAATGTTAATTCTTCCAGTCTATGAGCAAGGAATATCCTTCCACTTATTAGTGTCTTCTTCAATTTCTTTCAACAATGTCTCATAGTTTTCAGTGTATGTCTTTCACCTCCTTGGTTAAATTTACTTCCTACTTATTTTTTTCTTTTTTCTTTTGCAGTTGTAAATGGGATTGTTTTCTTAATTTCTTTTTCTGCTAGCTCACTGTTAGCATATAGAAATGCAACAGATTTTTGTATATTGATTTTGTATCATGCAACTTTACTGTATTCAGTTAGTATTTCTAACAGTCTTTTTGCTGGAGTCTTTAGGATTTTGCATATATATAATATATGTCATCTGCAAATAGTGACAGCTTTACTTCTTCCTTTCCAATTTGGATGACTTTTAACTTTTTCCTGCCTAATTGTTCTGGCTAGGACTTCCAATACTATGTTGAATAATAGTAGTGAGATGGGGTATCCTTGTCTTTTTCCTGATCTTAGGGGAATAGCTTTTAATATTTCACCATTGAGTATGTCAGCTGGGGGATTGTTGCATATGGCTTTCATTATGTAGAGGTAGACCCCTTGTATATCCACTTTATTGAGAGTTTTTATCATAAATTGGTGTGAATCTTGTCAAATGATTTTTCCACCTCTACTGAGATGACCATATGATTTTCATCTTTCATTTTGTTAATGTGGTATATCACTTGATTGATTTGCAGGTAAACCACTCTTGCATCTCTGTAATAAATTTCACTCCATCATGGTGTATGACCCTTTTGATGTATTGTTAAATTTGGTGTGCTAATACTTTGTTTAGGAATTTTGAATCTACGTTCATCAGTGAGAGTAACCTGTAATTTTCTTTTTTTGTTGTTGTCTTTGTCTGGTTTTAGTACAGGGTGACATTGGCCTTGTAAAATGAGTTAAGTATTCCTTCCTCTTCAATTTTTCGGAATAGCTTGAGAAAGACAGATGCAAATTCTTCTTCTTTTTTTTAAACACCTTTATTGGGGTATAATTGCTTTACAATGGTGTGTTAGTTACTGCTTTATAACAAAGTGAATCAGTTATACATATACATATGTTCCCATACCTCTTCCCTCTTGCGTCTCCCTCCCTCCCACCCTCACTATCCCACCCCTCTAGGTGGTCACAAAGCACCGAGCTGATCTCCCTGTGCTATGCGGCTGCTTCCCACTAGCTATCTACCTTACGTTTGGTAGTGTATATATGTCCATGCCTCTCTCTCGCTTTGTCACAGCTTACCCTTCCCCCTCCCCATATCCTCAAGTCCATTCTCTAGTAGGTCTGTGTCTTTATTCCTGTCTTACCCCTAGGTTCTTCATGACATTTTTTTTCCTTAAATTCCATATATATGTGTTAGCATACGGTATTTGTCTTTTTCTTTCTGACTTACTTCACTCTGTATGACAGACTCTAGGTCCATCCACCTCATTACAAATAGCTCAATTTCGTTTCTTTTTATGGCTGAGTAATATTCCATTGTATATATGTGCCACATCTTCTTTATCCATTCATCCGATGATGGGCACTTAGGTTGTTTCCATCTCCGGGCTATTGTAAATAGAGCTGCAATGAACATTTTGGTACATGACTCTTTTTGAATTTTCGGTTTCCTCAGCTTATATGCCAGTAGTGGGATTGCTGGGTCATATGGTGGTTCTATTTGTAGGTTTTAAGAAACCTCCATACTGTTCTCCATAGTGGCTGACCCAATTCACATTCCCACCAGCAGTGCAAGAGTGTTCCCTTTTCTCCACACCCTCTCCAGCATTTATTGTTTCTAGATTTTTTGATGATGGCCATTCTGACTGGTGTGAGATGATATCTCATGGTAGTTTTGATTTGCATTTCTCTAATGATTAATGATGTTGAGCATTCTTTCATGTGTTTGTTGGCAGTCTGTATATCTTCTTTGGAGAAATGTCTATTTAGGTCTTCTGCCCATTTTTGGATTGGGTTGTTTGTTTTTTTGTTATTGAGCTGCATGAGCTGCTTGTAAATTTTGGAGATTAATCCTTTGTCTGTTGCTTCATTTGCAATTATGTTCTCCCATTCTGAGGGTTGTCTTTTGGTGTTGTTTATAATGTTGAGCATTCTTTCATGTGTTTGTTGGCAGTCTGTATATCTTCTTTGGAGAAATGTCTATTTAGGTCTTCTGCCCATTTTTGGATTGGGTTGTTTGTTTTTTTGTTATTGAGCTGCATGAGCTGCTTGTAAATTTTGGAGATTAATCCTTTGTCTGTTGCTTCATTTGCAATTATGTTCTCCCATTCTGAGGGTTGTCTTTTGGTGTTGTTTATGGTTTCCTTTGCTGTGCAAAAGCTTTGAAGTTTCATTAGGTCCCATTTGTTTATTTTTGTTTTTATTTCCATTACTCTAGGAGGTGGGTCAGAAAGGATCTTGCTGTGATTTATGTCATAGAGTGTTCTGCTTATGTTTTCCTCTAAGAGTTTGATAGTTTCTGGCCTTACATTTAGGTATTTAATCCATTTTGAGCTTATTTTTGTGTGTGGTGTTAGGGAGTGATCTAATCTCATACTTTTACATGTATCTGTCCAGTTTTCCCAGCACCACTTATTGAAGAGGCTGTC
>NW_020173068.1:32225-32628 GCF_003031525.2 Neophocaena asiaeorientalis asiaeorientalis
CAATGTTGATTCTTCCAATCCAAGAACATGGTATATCTCTCCATCTATTTGTATCATCTTTAATTTCTTTCATCAGTGTCTTATAATTTTCTGCATACAGGTCTTTTGTCTCCTTAGGTAGGTATATTCCTAGATATTTTATTCTTTTTGTTGCAATGGTAAATGGGAGTGTTTTCTTGATTTCACTTTCAGATTTTTCATCATTAGTGTATAGGAATGCCAGAGATTTCTGTGCATTAATTTTGTATCCTGCTACTTTACCAAATTCATTGATTAGCTCTAGTAGTTTTCTGGTAGCATCTTTAGGATTCTCTATGTATAGTATCATGTCATCTGCAAACAGTGACAGCTTTACTTCTTCTTTTCCAATTTGGATTCCTTTTATTTCCTTTTCTTCTCTGAT
>NW_020173068.1:39143-60831 GCF_003031525.2 Neophocaena asiaeorientalis asiaeorientalis
CTTGTATTTAATTTTTGACAGTTTGATTAATATGTGTCTTGGCGTATTTCTCCTTGGATTTATCCTGTATGGGACTCTCTGTGCTTCCTGGGCTTGATTAAATTTCCTTTCCCATATTAGGGGAGTTTTCAACTATAATCTCTTCAAATATTTTCTCAGTCCCTTTCTTTTTCTCTTCTTTGTCTGGAACCCCTATAATTCGAATGTTGGTGCGTTTAATGTTGTCCCTGAGGTCTCTGAGACTGTCCTCAGTTCTTTTCATTCTTTTTTCTTTATTCTGCTCGGCAGCAGTAATTTCCACTATTTTATCTTCCAGGTCATTTATCCGTTCTTCTGCCTCAGTTATTCTGCTATTGATCCAATCTAGAGTACTTTTAATTTCATTTAATGCAGAGCTCTGACTCCTGGCTGGAGCACCAAGTGTCTTTCATCCACACAGCTCAGAATAAAAGGGAGAAAAAGTAGAGAGAATTAGTAGAAGCATGAAGAAATAAAGAAAGAAAGGAGGGAAAGAAGGAAGGAAGGAACGAAGAAAGAAAGAAGCAAAGACGGAAAGGAGGCAAGAAGAAAAGAAAGGAGGGAGGGAGGGAGGGAGGAAGGAAGGAAGGAGGGGAAGAAGGAAAAAAGACAGACAGAAAGAAGATACAGTAAAATAAAAAAAAGTATAATGAAGTTATTGAATTAAAAAATACTTATTTAGAAAAAAAGACTGTGCTCGCACACAGGCCCCTTGGTGGCGGCAGCAGCAGCCTTAGTGTCTCCCGCCCGTCCCTGGGGTCTGTGCTTTTAGCCGCGGCTCGCGCCCGTCTCTAGGGTTCGCGCTTTTAGCAGCGGCTCGCGCCCGTCTCTGGAGTTCCTTTAAGCAGCGCTCTTAAACTCCCCTCCTCGTGCACCAGGAAACAAAGAGGGGAGAAAAAGTCTCTTGCTTCTTCTGCAGGTGCAGACTTTTCCCCGGACTCCCTCCTGGCTAGCCGTGGTGCACTAACCCCTTCATGCTATGTTCAAGCTGCCAACCCCAGTCCTCTCCCTGTGCTCCTACGGAAACCGAAACCCGAGCCTCAGCTCTCAGCCCCGCCCGCCCGGGCGGGTGAGCAGACAACCCTCTCGGGCTGGTGAGTGTCGGTTGGCACCGATCCTCTGGGTGGGAATCTCCCCACTTTGCCCTCCACACCCCTGTTTCTGTGCACTCCTCCGTGGCTTCGAAGCTCCCCCCTCCGCCTCCCGCAGTCTTCGCCCGCGAAGGGGCTTCCTAGTGTGTGGAAACTTTTCCTCCTTCACAGCTCCCTCCCACTGGTGCAGGTGCCGTCCCTATTCTTTTGTCTGTTTTTTCCTTTTGCCCTACCCAGGTACATGGGGAGTTTCTTGCCTTTTGGGAGGTCTGAGGTCTTCTGCCAGCCTCCAGTAGGTGTTCTGTAGGAATTGTTGCACGTGTAGAAGTATTTCTGGTGTACCTGTGGAGAAGAAGGTGATCTCCGCATCTTACTCTTCCTCCATCTTCAAGGTCCCACTCCACAAACTCTTCTTTGAATGTTTGGTAGAATTCACCTGTGAAGTCGTCTCATCCTGGACTTTTGTTTGGGGGAAGATTTTGATTACTGCTTCAATCTTTGTACTAGTGATTAGTCTATTGAGATTCTCTATTACTTCAAGATTCAGTCTTAGAATGTTGTATGATCCTAAGAACTTGTCCATTTCTTCAGGGTTGTCCAATTTGTTGGCATATAGCTGTTCATAATATTCTCATAGTTCTTCATATTTCTGAGTTATCCACTGTATTTTTCCACTTTCATTTCTGATTTTATTTATCAGGGCCTTCTCTCTTTCTTTTTTTCTTAGTGAGTCTAGTCAATTTTACTTATCTTTCTAAAGAACCAGCTCTTACTTTCATTGATCTTTTCTATTGTCTTTTCAGTATTTATGTCATTTATTTCTATTCTGACCTTTATTCCTTCCTTCTACTAATTTTAGGCTTTATTTGTTCTCCTTTTTCTAGTTTCTTTAGATGTAATGTTAGGTTGTTTGAGATTTTTCTTGTTTCTTGAGGTAGACCTATATTGCAATAAACTTCCACCTTAGTACAGCTTTTGCTATATCCTATAGGTTAGTATGTCATATTTTCATTTCCATTTGTCTTCAGGTAATTTTTTTATTTCTCCTTTTATTTCTTCATTGACCCAATAGATGTTCAGTAACATGTTGTTCAGTCTCCATATATGTGTGATTTTTCCAGTTTTCTTCTTAGTTGATTTCCAATTTCATACAACTGTGGTAGGAAAAGATGCTTGATATGATTTAAGTCTCCTTAAATTTATTGACACTTGTTTTTTTGTCCCAACATATGGTCTGTCCTTGAGTAAGTGTTCTGTATTCTGCTGCATTTGGATGGAATATTCTGACTATCAAATCCACTTGGTCTAATGTTTCATTTAAGACTACTGTTTCCTTGTTGACTTTCTATCTGGATGATCTATCCATTGATGTAAGTGAAGTGTTAAAATCTCCTACTATCATTATGTTGCTGTCAATTTCTCTCTTTAGGTCTTTAATAATTGTTCTATATGTTTTGGTGCTCTTATGTTAGGTGCATATATATTAATCATTGTTATACCTTCTTGATAAATTGTCCCCTTTATTATTATATACTGCCCATTTTTGTCTCATTACCTTAATGTCTATTTTGTCTGACTTGAGCATGCTACACTCACTTTCTTTTGGCTGCCATTTGCTCAGAGTATCATCTTCCATCCCTTCACTTTTAGTCTATGTTTGTCTTCAGAGCTGAGGTGTGTCTCCTGGAGGCAGCATAAATTTGGGTCTTGTTTTTTAATCCATCCAGCCACTCTTTGTCTTTTGATTGGTGAATTCAATCCATTTATATTTATGGTGATTATTGATAGAGAAATATTAAGTACAGCCATTTTATTTTTTGTTTTCTATTTGCTTTATATCTCCATTTCTCTTGTGTTTCTGCCTGTCATTTTGGTTGGGTGGTTTTCTATTATATTTATCTTTATTTGTTGCTTTGTTTTGTTTCATGTTTCAGCTCTATGTTTATGTTTTGTGGTCAACCTGAGATATAAATGAGATGTATAAAAAGTCTCATAGGTAAAATAGTCCTTTTTCTGCTGATAGCATCTTATCTTCACTTACCTATATGAATTCTGTTCTTTCCTCTTCCCCTTTTATGTTTTCTTTGTATCAAATTATCCTGTATTTATGCTGTGAGTTTGTTGCCAAACTGAAATAGCTATAGTTATTTTTCTGCTTTCTTTTTTTCTCCTTTAACCTTTAGGCTATAATGAAGTGTTTAAAAACCTATCCTGACAAAGAGTTGCAATTTTCTAGTTCTATTTATCATGTAGTTCAAAGCTTTATGTACTTTTTTTGTTGTTTGTTTCCAGTAGAAGAGTTTCTTCCAGTATTTCTTGTGAGGCTGGTCTAGTGTTGATGAACTCCCTTAGCTTTAATTTGTCTGGGAAAGTCTTTACTTCACCTTAATATCTGAATAATAACTTTGCTGGATAGAGTATTCTTGGGTGACAGTTTTTAATCTTTCAGTATTTTGAGACTGTCATTCCACTCCCTCCTGGCTTGTAGGGTTTCTGCTGAGAAGTATGCTAATAGTCTAATGGGGTTCCTTTGTACTTTATCACTCCTTATTCCCTGGCTGCCTTTAAAATTCTTTCTTTGTCATCAGCTTTTGACAATTTTAATATTATGTGTCTTGGAGAAGGTCTTTATGCACTGAGAACTTCTACCAGCTTTATGGACTTATACATCCAGTTCCTTCCCCAAGTTTGGGAAGTTGTCAGGTATTAGACTTTAAAATAAACTCTCTGTTCTCTTCTCCCTCTCTTTTCCTTTTGGGCTACACATTACCCTAATATTGTCCTTCTTAAAAGAGTCAGATAGCTCTTGTAGAATTTCCTCATTTTAAAATTAACTTATTTCTTACCGATGGCCAACAGGCACATGAAAAGATGCTCAGTATTGCTGATCTTCAGGGAAATGCAAATCAAAACCACAGTGAGATGTCACCTCACAGCTGCCAGAATGGTTATCATCAAAAAGCCAGTTCTTTGAAAAGATAAACAAAATTGATAAACCTTTAGCCAGACTCTTCAAGAAAAAGAGGGAGAGGGCCCACATCAAGGAATGAAAAAGGAGAAGTTACAACCGACACCCCTGAAGTACAAGGGACGATAAGAGACTACTACAAGCAATTATATGCCAACAAAATGGACAACTTAGAAGAAATGGACAAATTCTTAGGAAGGTACAATCTCACAAGACTAAGCCAGGAGTAAATAGAAAATATGAACAGACTAGATAGAAGGTATGAACAGACCAATTACAAGTAATGAAATTGAACCTGTGATTAAAAAACTCCCAGTAAACTAAAGTCCAGGACCAGATGGCTTCAAAGGTGAATTCTATCACACATTTAGAAAAGAGTTAACACCTATCCTTCTGAAACTATTCCAAAAAATTGCAGAAGAAGGAACACTTCAAACTCATTTTATGAGACCACCATTACCCTGACACCAAAACCAAGAAAGATTCCTCAAAAAAAAGAAAATCACCGGCCAATCTCACTGATGAACATTGATGCAAAAATCTTAAACAAAATACCAACAAACGAAATCCAACAATACGTTAAAAAAAATCATACACCATGATCAAGTGCGATTTATCCCAGGGATGCAAGGATTTCTCAATATCTGCAAATCAATCAGTGTTAATACACCACATTAACAAATTGAAGAGTAAAAATAATGTAATCATCTCAACAGATGTAGGAAAACTTTTGATAAAATTCAACATCCATTTATGATCAAAACTTTCCAGAAAGTGGTCATAGAAGGAACATGCCTCAACATAGTAAAGGCCAAATAGGACAAACCCATGGCTAACATCATAATCAACAGTGAAAAGCTGAAAGCCTTTCCTCTAAGATCAGGAACAAGACAAGGATGTCCACTCTCACCTCTTTTATTCAACATAGTTTTGGAAGTCCTAGCCACAGCAATCAGAGAAGAAAAAGAAATAAAAGGAATCCAAACTGGAAAAGAAGTAAAACTGTCACTGTTTGCAGATGACATGATACTATACATAGGAAATCCTAAAGATGCTACCAGAAAAGTACTAGAGCTCATCAATGACTTTGGTAAACCTGCAGCATACAAAATTAATACATACAAATCTCTTGCATTTCTATATACTAACAATGAAAGGTCAGAAAGAGAAATTAAGGAAGTAATCCCATTTACCACTGCATCAAAAAGAATAAAATACCTAGGAATAAATCTACCTAAGGAGGCAAAAGACCTTTACTCTGAAAACTATAAGATATTGATGAAAGAAATCAAAGATGACTAAAACAGATGGAGAGATATACCATGTTCTTGCATTGGAAGAATCAATATATTCAAACTGACTATACTCTTCAAGGCAATCTACAGATTCAATGCAATTTCTATCAAATTACCAATGGAATTTTTCACAAAACTAGAACAATAAATTTTTAAAATTTGTATGGAAACATAAAAGACCGTGAATAGCCAAAGCAATCTTGAGAAAGAAAATGGAGCTGGAGGAATCAGGCTCCCTGACTTCACACTGTACTACAGAGCTATAGTAATCAAAACAGTACGGTACTGGCACAAAAACAGAAATATAGATCAATGGAACAGGATAGAAAGCTCAGAAATAAACCCATGCACATATGGTCAATTAATCTATGAAAAAGGAGGCAAGAATATACAATGGAGAAGAGACAGTCTCTTCAATAAGTGGTACTGGGAAAAGTGGACAGCTATGTTTAAAAGAACGAAATTAGAACATTCCCTAACACCATACACAAAAATAAACTCAAAATGGATTAAGTCCTAAATGTAATACAAGATACTATAAAACTCCTAGAGGAAAACATAGGCAGAACACTCTTTGAGGTAAATCGCAGGGTTTTATTTGCGGGGGGGATATAGAAGCAAAAATAAACAAATGGGACCTAATTGAACTTAAAAGTTTTGCACAGCAAATGAAACCATAAACAAAATGAACAGACAACCTACGGACAAGGAGAAAGTATTTGCAAATGATGTGACTGACAAGGGATTAATCTCCAAAATATACAAACAGCTCATGCAGCCCAATATCAAACAAACAACCCAATCAAAAAATGGGCAGAAGATCTAAAGCGACATTCCTCAAAAAAAAAAAGACATACAGATAGCCCATAGGCACATGAAAATATCCTCAACATTGCTAATTAGTAGAGAAATGTAATCAAATCTACAACGATGGGCTTTCCTGGTGACGCAGTGGTTGAGAGTCCGCCTGCTGATGCAGGGGACACGGGTTCGTGCCCCGGTCTGGGAAGATCCCACATGCCGCGGAGCGGCTATGCCCGTTAGCCGTGGCCGCTGTGCCTGCGCATCCGGAGCCTGTGCTCCGCAACGGGAAAGGCCACAACAGTGAGAGGCTCGCGTACCACAAAAACAAAACAACAACAACAAAAAAAACCAAACTACAACGAGGTATCACCTCACACTGGTCAGAATGGCCATCATTATAAAGTCGACAAATAATAAATGCTGGAGAGGGTGTGGAGAAAAGGGAAGGGAACCCTCCTTACACTGTTGGTGGGAATGTAAATTGGTACAGTCACTAAGAACAGTTTAGAGGTTCTTTAAAACACTAAAAATAGAGCTCTCATATGATCCAGCAGTCCCACTCCTGGGCATATATCTGGAGAAACCACACTTTGAAAAGATACATGCACCCCAATGTTCATTGCAGCACTATTTACAATAGCCAAGACATGAAAGCAACCTAAGTGTCCATCAACAGATGAATGAACAAAGAAGATGTGGTGTATATATATACAATGAACTATTAGTCAGTCATAAAAAAAGAATGAAATAAGGCCTTTTTCAGCAACATGGATGGACATTATCATACTAAGTGTAGTAAGCCAGAAAGAAAGACAAATATCATATCGCTTATATGTGGAATCTAAGAAAAAGGATGCAAATGAACTTATTTCCAAGACATAAATAGATTTACAGACATAGAAAATAAACTTACAGTTACAGAAGGGAAGAAGGAGAGTTTGTTATTAAAATATATACACTACTATATAGAACATAGGTAAAAAACAAGGACCTACTGTATAGCACAGGGAACTATACTCAATATCCTGTAATAACCTATAAAGGGAGAGTGTAAAAAATGAATTTATATACATTTTAAAAACTCTCTCCATATATATATATATATATATATATATACATATATATAACTGAATCATTTTACTGTACACCTGAAACTAACACAACATTTAAAATAACTATATTTTAATAAAAATTAATGACAGGTTAGTAGTTAGAATCTTTTCTTCATTTTTCAAGTAGGTGGCGGTATAACACAAGGTTTTGATTTCTCTTGCCTGTGCTCCCTCTTCTTATATTTAAGGGTTGGCATTTTCTTCAGCCTCCACCAGCTCTGTAAGTGGTGTGTGGCTCCATGCCTTCATGTCTTGCTGATTACCTCTTGTGCCTCTGGGGTTGTTGGTGGCTTTCTTCTGCCAGAGTCACTGTCATCACCAGGATGGTGAGCTTTTCCCTCTCATCCAGGATCCCCTGAGTCACAGGCTCCCCCACCATTGGAGGAGGGTGGGGGTGGGGCAACTAGAAGCTGTGCAGATGCAGCTACTGTTTTGTGTTCTAAGGTTTGTGGGTTCTGCCACGGCAGATGAGGGGCGTGGTAGTGAAGGCCAGGGTCATGGACACCTCAGTGACTGGTGGGACAGAGTCCCAAGCCCCACTGCTGCCCAGCTAGTTTTGGCAATGGGCACCCCTGCCATTAGGAGGCTGGGGTCACATGCCACACCTCTGCTGCTGCCACTGGGGTCTCTGAAGCTGCAGGCTCAGCTGCACGTGTCAGAGGGCGAGGATTTCAGGCACCAGTCTGCTGTTCTTTCCATTCTGCCTCCACTATGTATTCCAGTCCACCCACCTTTAGAAGTATAGATGTGTGGAATTTTCCAGCATCCTGTTGTGTTGGGTAGAAGTATCTCTGTTGAGTTGTGGGTGTTTTACTGATTATAGATTGAAGGAGATAGAGAAAGGTAGCTTTTCACTCTGCCATGTTGCTGATTGTCACTCTCCCAGTAAATTTAAATAGAGGTACATATAATGTACGATGGAAAAATCCAAGCTTTCTTCAAGGAGCATGTTTATTTTCCTATTTAGTAAATTACCATATAAATAAAGAGAGGCTTAGAAGATAAATGTTCCAGCGCTAAATCTGTTTATTAGCATGGGCTGTGTATATGTCTTTATATTGTCGACTGAAAAAAACTGCACAACCTAAAATTTAACAATTATATTTTATTTGGTGAACTTAAGCCTGGGACACAGCATTTCAGAAAACTCTTAAGAGACTGCTCCGAAGAGGCAAGGAGGAGAGCCAGAGTATATAGGAATTTTTGTAACAAAGACCAGGTAGTCAGAACATCAAAAGTTTACTGTTAATTAAAGAAAACAAGGCATCTCAAGTTGAGGAATTTAGCACTTTTCTATGTATGGGAAGGTGCAAGAGTCTGGGCTCACTGAAATCATTCCTTTGATATGAACCTCAGCTATCTGGGGCCAGTATCCTGTGTTTTATCATCTGGAGTCTCCTCAGAGTGCACCATTGGGTGTGGCTGCAACAGCTGACCGCTAGGTGGCAGGTATTACGTATCCATCCTAAGTTCCCTCAAGGCTCATCATTGCGGAGGCTGTAATCAGATGACTTGATGGCTGCATAATCCTTTGTTTACTGATATGGAAGGTGATATTTTTCATTCACAATACCTCAAATCAGTTCCTGAAGAAACACCTATGGGTGGCAAGAGCAGGCTGTCACTATTGCAAGCCTTCCCTAGTGTTTCTCTCATCTGGAATTCCTCACTCTGCCCCTTTTTGTAGACCACTGGTACAGTGTGAGACATTTTTATTTTGCTTCCCAGTGGTTCCCAGATATTATCATTATTGGGTTTCCTCCCCTGGGGTGTGAGTGGTAACCTTTCATAGCTTCTGCAGCTAGAGCAGGGCTTCTCCCTGCATCCTCCCTATTACCAGTGACTGCTGCACTCTAACTTCCTTTGAAGTGTTACTAGCATCTCTTGAAAAGGCATGAGAGTGATCCTGCCATTTCTGCAAAGTGGATCGGGGCAGTGCCTTACCCTCTCTCAGAGGAAATGGAGATCATTCTCAGGGCTCCAGCAACCTCCCATAACTGTGTTTCTCATAATGTAAGCATTATTTGGGTATGTGCTGAAGAAAACCACTGCGCTTTCTCCTCTGGTTCCCTGGATGGGTCTGAAGGGCAAATGAGAAACCTGTACCTGACAGAATGTTTCTCCTAAAGCATTTATTTCATAGTTACCTCAGTTAAACCTAGCTCTGAATTATTTATGGCCAAACAGGTAAACAGAGTCATTCAAGTATTTAAATATTTACCTTTATATCTAGTTGTAGGATGAAGACTCTGGTTAATTTTTTTAAATGGAAATCAGAATGAGTAAAGGAGTACTGAGGACATTACCCTTGTGGTAACGTAATTTATTAATGGCCTCCATTCTTCACCTCTCCCCAGAGGTATTCATTTTGCAATATAAATTTTCAGCTTCTCTCACTAAACAGGTGAAATCTATTTCCTCATCATTTGGACCTGAGCTCTACCAGGTGGCTTGACTTGGCCAACAGAGTGTGCAGAAATGACAATGTGACCATTTCAAACCTAGACCTCAAGAAGCCTTGCATAGAGCAGAGATATTTGTCCCAGTTGTCCTAGCCAAGGCCAACTTATACAGGCTGACAGCCAGCCAATCCCAGACCCATGACTGAGACCATAAATGCTTATTGTGGAATGCCATGGAGGTTGCGTGGCTGTTTTTTATGCAGCATTATTATGGAAATAGGTAAATTATATCTCCCTGCAGAGTGAAGGATGACCCCCTTCTTACTATTGGGAATAAACTGAGAGTATGTCTCTCAGAAGGGAAACAGGATTTTGGTGTCTTGCAGAGGTATGGGCTTTAAAGTTGTAGTCTCTTTATGTCACTGCAAAATTTTGATTCTCACAGATGAAGTCATTGGCTCCCTCTTAAGCCCAGCAATGCCTCAGACCCTGGGCCAGTCTTTTTCCCATTCTAGTAGGATTTAGAGAGCCTTATAGCACTAGCACTAGCTCAATGATTCAGAAGTTCAACCTTAAGGCTACGTTGCCGCAGGGTTTGTTCTCTTCTTATCTCCTTCCTTGTGACCTTCTTATTTCTCAGGGTCCACATTCTCTCTATTCCTTTGGATTATTGGAACCCTATTGCCAAAATCTGTTTTCTGAAATGGAAGTGCCAAATATTACTCATTGCCATAGTTATATGTCTAAGATGTAAGTAATAAACAACAACTTTTGAAAGTGAAAAGTGTTTACTTGCCACTGTATTAAGATTATGGATTTCTTTCCTATTGTCCTGGACTACCTTTACTCTATAAATTATTCTCTATTTTCACAACCAGTTAGAGTTTCCACCAGGTCCCAAGTGCCTACTCAACTCTGGAGGAGTAATTTTTCTGTCTTAGATCTCATCATATCACCAACCCAAAATTTTCATGACAGAAAAAGGACTAAAAGGGCAATCTGGCTGTTGGAGACAGCTGCTGGGACACTGATAGATTCCAGGCAGAGATGGTGTCCAGACCCAGGCCACATGATTTCTCCCAGTTAATACTGGCTTAGACTAAAATGTTAAGAGATCCCTGATTTCTTCAGAGGCTAGAAACTGCCTTAGCAGCTGGATAGTGAATTTATTTTAACAAAATTTAATAGAAGATAGAGAACTTTGGGAAGAATTTCCCTAAATATAGTATTGGGGTTATTAGGTATTATAGAAAAAAATGGGGAGGGGATCCATGGTCAGAAAATATGGGCAACATTGGGCTAAGTTAAATACGTCTGTTGGTTGCAGTTCTTTCAGGAACTTTTTGTAATTAATTATGCATTGTCAGTCTCCAAAACGTAGGTTTCTATCACAGAGTCTCTTGAGGGACATGGCGGAACATGGATGTAGAGAAGAGGTTTGAGACCCAACACCCCAACAAGGGCAAAGACAGCTTATGCAATGGTCTACACAGAGCAATCTGAACCCCAGGTGAGAACTTGGGCTCTGGAGGTGCCAGAAACAAAGCAGAGTAGAACTGATGTGCAACTCAAACTGGAAACACTTGAGAGAGTCAGGATGCTTCTCTTTGGCCTGGAATGGCAGCATCATTCTGCCCTGAAAATATAGTTAAAACCAAAAGACAGTTCTAGAAAGACTGAGGCTTTCCCTTGTGGAGGCGTGGATCCAACTTAAATCTCTCTCAAATCAAAGCTGGAGCATTTGCATCAGGAAACATCCTAGAAAGGAAGAGGCTGTAACTCTCCTTCTTCCTACCATTTCCTGGAAGCTCAAAAATGAGTCAATTTTTTGGTTCCTAAAAGCCAGGATCAGAAATCTGTATCTCATGAGTGTCTTGGAATTACATAGTCCATCAAGTCTTAACACATTTCCTTTGATCTTTTTGTTTTCTCACCTTAGACTTTTAATGATAGAGAATTCTCTTATACCTTAATTCTTTCTTAAAAAACAAGACCCTAACATAGAATTGTATGTACCCAAAAGTTGCAGCAGCCGTTCAGAATGCAATCCAGTGCTACCATGTCATCTATGATGAGAAAAGAGCTACTACCCAGATGTCACTGGATCACTTTTTTCAAGAGGGTAGATAGACTAGAATCCAGCAAGGAACCAGAACCTGTGCCATCAATGTCAGGCATGAGTGAAATTGCAGCTTGCCCTCCATCTCCTACTGCTGATGATCCTTCAGCTCTACCATCTCCCACCTCCTCCCCCTCCTCTAGTCAGTAACTCTTCTTGCCTGTTCACTCAATGTCAGCCCCCGTATACCAACTGTTGTACTGTACTACTGTACTTTTCAAGGTACTGCACTGTAAGATTAAAACTGTTTACTTATTTTTTTGTGTTTGTTTCTTGTTTACATATTGATGGCGTGAAAAGCATTATAAACCTACTACTGTACAGTACTCTATACCTGATTGTGTTAGCTGGGTACCTAGGCTAACTTTGTTGGACTTACAAACAAATTAGACCTATGAACATGCTCTCAGGATGGAACTCATTCATATGTAGGGGACTTACTGTATTTACAATTCTTTATGAAAATTAAGGACATAGGCTACTCTTCTTCTATAAATGGGTCAGCATGTAATATGCAGTTCAAACTGAGATGCTTTTGAGAAAAAAGGGGTCACTGTTAATTACTATCTTGGAACAACATACTCAAACCAGCACTGTCCTAGGCAAACTGCAATGTGTGTTCATCCTGCTCATAGGTGTATAAAGACCTGTGCAACATAGAATCTTGATAACAGATGTCAGATGCTGATGAGGCTGTAGAGATTAAGGGCCAGGGAGAAAAGAAGGATTAGTGGGACAGAGGGACTTTGGGAGTGGCTGCTGCCAAGAATCCAGAAAAAGGGAATGACTGATTATTATGGCATGTAGATTGTAGCAGCATGGTAAGATTTACTTGTGTGGACTGGGGAAAAAAATGCACAACCTAAAAGTTGCAGGTTAAGTTTTATTCAGGGATCTTATTCGGGATTTTAGCCTGAGAGATAGCCTCGCAGATATAAATGAGGACCTCTTCATTCAAAGTGGTAAGGAAGGGAGACCTTCATGATGGCAGAGAAGTAAGATGTGGAGATCAAGTTCCTCCCCACAAATACATCAGAAATACATTTACATGTGGAACAACTCTTACAGAACACCTACTGAACACTGGCAGAAGACCTCAGACTTCCCAAAAGCCATGTGGCTGACAGGGTCTTGGTACTACGGCCGGGTCTCAAGCCTGTAACTCTGAGGTGGGAGAGCCAAGTTCAGGACATTGGTCCACCAGAGGCCTCCCAGCTCCACATATTATCAAATGGCGAAAGCTTTCCCAGAGATCTCAATCTCAATGCTAAAACCCAGCTCCACTCAAGGACCAGCAAGCTACAGTGCTGGACAACCTATGCCAAACAACTAGCAAGACAGGAACACAACACCACCCATCAGCAGAGAGGCTGCCTAAAAACAAAATAAGTTCATAGGTATCCCAAAACACACCACCGGACACAGTCCTGTGCACAAGAAAGACAAGATCCAGCCTCATCCACCAGAACACAGGCACTAGTCCCCTCCACCAGGAAGCCTACACAACCCACTGAACCAACCTTAGCCACTGGGAGCATACACCAAAAACAATGGGAACTACCAACATGCAGCCAGCAAAAAGGAGACCCTAAACACAGTAAGTTAAGCAAAATGAAAAGACAGAGAAACACACAGCAGATGAAGGAGCAAGGTAAAAACCCACGAGCCCAAACAAATGAAGAAGAAATAGGCAGTCTACTTGAAAAAGAATTCAGAATAATGGTAATAAAGATGATTCAACATCTTGGAAATAGAATGGAGAAAATACAAGAAATGATTAACAAGGACCTAGAAGAACTAAAGAGCAAACAAACAATGATGAACAACACAATAAATGAAATTAAAAATTCTCTAGAAGGAATCAATAGCAGAATAAGTGAGGCAGAAGAACGGATAAGTGACCTGGAAGATAAAATAATGGAAATAACTACTGCAGAGCAGAATAAAGAAAAAAGAATAAAAAGAATTGAAGACAGGCTCAGAGAACTCTGGGACAACATTAAACACAACAACATTCGAATTATAAGGGTCCCAGAAAAGGAAGAGAAAAAGAAAGGGACTGAGAAAATATTTGAAGAGATTAGAGTTGAAAATTTCCCTAATATGCAAAAGAAAAGAGTTAATCAAGTCCAGGAAGCACATAGAGTCCCAAACAGGATAAATCTAAGGAGAAATATGCCAAGACACATATTAAATGAACTATCAAAAATTAAATATAAAGAAAAATTATTAAAAGCAGCAAGGGGAAATCAACAAATAACATACAAGGGAAGCCCCATAAGGTTAACAGCTGATCTTGCAGCACAAACTCTGCAAGCCAGAAGGGAGTTGCAGGATATATTTAAAGTGATAAAAGGGAAAAATGTACAATAAAGATTACTCTACCCAACAAAGACCTCATTCTGATTCGACACAGAAATTAAAAACTTTACAGACAATCAAAAGCTAAGAGAATTCAGCACCACCAAACCAGCTTTACAACAAATGCTAAAGGATCTTCTCTAGGCAGGAAACACAAGACAAGGAAAGGACCTACAATCACAAACCCAAAACAATTAAGAAAATGGTAAAAGGAACATACTTATTGATAACTACCTTAAATGTAAATGGATTAAATGCTCCAACCAAAAGACACAGATTGGCTGAATGGATACAAAAACAAGACCCTTATATATGCTGTCTACAAGAGACCCACTTCAGACCTAGGGACACATACAGACTGAAAGTGAGGGGATGGCAAAAGATATTCCATGCAAATGGAAATCAAAGGAAAGCTTGAGTAGCAATTTTCATATCAGACAAAATAAACTTTAAAACAAAGACTATTACAAGAGACAAAAAAGACACTACATAATAATCAAGGGAGCAACCCAAGAAAAAAATATAACAATTGTAAATATTTATGCATCCAACATAGGAACACCTCAATACACAAGGCAACTGCTAACATCTGTAAAAGAGGAAATCGACAGTAACACAGTAATGGTGGGGGACTGTAACACCTCACTTACACCAATGGGCAGATCAACCAAAATGAAAATAAATAAGGAAACACAAGCCATAAATGATACATTAAACAAGATGGGCTTAATTGACACGTATAGACATTCCATCCCAAAACAACAGAATACACTTTCTTCTCAAGTGCTCATGGAACATTCTCCAGGATGGGTTATATCTGGGGTCACAAATCAAGCCTCGGTAAATTCAATAAATTTGAAATCATATCAAGTATCTTTTCTGACCACGGTGCTATGAGACAAGACATCAATTACAGGAAAAGACCTGTAAAAAATACAAACATATGGAGGCTAAACAATACACTACTTAATAACCAAGAGCTCACTGAAGAAATCAGAGGAAATCAAAAAATACCTAGAAACAAATGACAATGGAAACACGATGACCAAAAACATATGGGATGCAGCAAAAACAGTTCTAAGAGGGAAGTTTATAGCAATACAATCCGACCTCAAGAAACACCTCCAATAAAAAACCTAACCTTACACCTAAAGCAATTAGAGAAACAAGGACCAAAAATCCCCCAAAGTTAGCAGAAGGAAGGAAATCATAAAGAGCAGATCAGAAATAAATGAAAAAGAAATGAAGGAATGGCAGAAGACCTCAGACTTCCCAAAAGCCATGTGGCTGACAGGGTCTTGGTACTACGGCCGGGTCTCAAGCCTGTAACTCTGAGGTGGGAGAGCCAAGTTCAGGACATTGGTCCACCAGAGGCCTCCCAGCTCCACATATTATCAAATGGCGAAAGCTTTCCCAGAGATCTCAATCTCAATGCTAAAACCCAGCTCCACTCAAGGACCAGCAAGCTACAGTGCTGGACAACCTATGCCAAACAACTAGCAAGACAGGAACACAACACCACCCATCAGCAGAGAGGCTGCCTAAAAACAAAATAAGTTCATAGGTATCCCAAAACACACCACCGGACACAGTCCTGTGCACAAGAAAGACAAGATCCAGCCTCATCCACCAGAACACAGGCACTAGTCCCCTCCACCAGGAAGCCTACACAACCCACTGAACCAACCTTAGCCACTGGGAGCATACACCAAAAACAATGGGAACTACCAACATGCAGCCAGCAAAAAGGAGACCCTAAACACAGTAAGTTAAGCAAAATGAAAAGACAGAGAAACACACAGCAGATGAAGGAGCAAGGTAAAAACCCACGAGCCCAAACAAATGAAGAAGAAATAGGCAGTCTACTTGAAAAAGAATTCAGAATAATGGTAATAAAGATGATTCAACATCTTGGAAATAGAATGGAGAAAATACAAGAAATGATTAACAAGGACCTAGAAGAACTAAAGAGCAAACAAACAATGATGAACAACACAATAAATGAAATTAAAAATTCTCTAGAAGGAATCAATAGCAGAATAAGTGAGGCAGAAGAACGGATAAGTGACCTGGAAGATAAAATAATGGAAATAACTACTGCAGAGCAGAATAAAGAAAAAAGAATAAAAAGAATTGAAGACAGGCTCAGAGAACTCTGGGACAACATTAAACACAACAACATTCGAATTATAAGGGTCCCAGAAAAGGAAGAGAAAAAGAAAGGGACTGAGAAAATATTTGAAGAGATTAGAGTTGAAAATTTCCCTAATATGCAAAAGAAAAGAGTTAATCAAGTCCAGGAAGCACATAGAGTCCCAAACAGGATAAATCTAAGGAGAAATATGCCAAGACACATATTAAATGAACTATCAAAAATTAAATATAAAGAAAAATTATTAAAAGCAGCAAGGGGAAATCAACAAATAACATACAAGGGAAGCCCCATAAGGTTAACAGCTGATCTTGCAGCACAAACTCTGCAAGCCAGAAGGGAGTTGCAGGATATATTTAAAGTGATAAAAGGGAAAAATGTACAATAAAGATTACTCTACCCAACAAAGACCTCATTCTGATTCGACACAGAAATTAAAAACTTTACAGACAATCAAAAGCTAAGAGAATTCAGCACCACCAAACCAGCTTTACAACAAATGCTAAAGGATCTTCTCTAGGCAGGAAACACAAGACAAGGAAAGGACCTACAATCACAAACCCAAAACAATTAAGAAAATGGTAAAAGGAACATACTTATTGATAACTACCTTAAATGTAAATGGATTAAATGCTCCAACCAAAAGACACAGATTGGCTGAATGGATACAAAAACAAGACCCTTATATATGCTGTCTACAAGAGACCCACTTCAGACCTAGGGACACATACAGACTGAAAGTGAGGGGATGGCAAAAGATATTCCATGCAAATGGAAATCAAAGGAAAGCTTGAGTAGCAATTTTCATATCAGACAAAATAAACTTTAAAACAAAGACTATTACAAGAGACAAAAAAGACACTACATAATAATCAAGGGAGCAACCCAAGAAAAAAATATAACAATTGTAAATATTTATGCATCCAACATAGGAACACCTCAATACACAAGGCAACTGCTAACATCTGTAAAAGAGGAAATCGACAGTAACACAGTAATGGTGGGGGACTGTAACACCTCACTTACACCAATGGGCAGATCAACCAAAATGAAAATAAATAAGGAAACACAAGCCATAAATGATACATTAAACAAGATGGGCTTAATTGACACGTATAGACATTCCATCCCAAAACAACAGAATACACTTTCTTCTCAAGTGCTCATGGAACATTCTCCAGGATGGGTTATATCTGGGGTCACAAATCAAGCCTCGGTAAATTCAATAAATTTGAAATCATATCAAGTATCTTTTCTGACCACGGTGCTATGAGACAAGACATCAATTACAGGAAAAGACCTGTAAAAAATACAAACATATGGAGGCTAAACAATACACTACTTAATAACCAAGAGCTCACTGAAGAAATCAGAGGAAATCAAAAAATACCTAGAAACAAATGACAATGGAAACACGATGACCAAAAACATATGGGATGCAGCAAAAACAGTTCTAAGAGGGAAGTTTATAGCAATACAATCCGACCTCAAGAAACACCTCCAATAAAAAACCTAACCTTACACCTAAAGCAATTAGAGAAACAAGGACCAAAAATCCCCCAAAGTTAGCAGAAGGAAGGAAATCATAAAGAGCAGATCAGAAATAAATGAAAAAGAAATGAAGGAAACAATAGCAAAGATCCAAAAAACTAAAAGCTGGTTCTTTGAGAAGATAAAAAAATTGATAAAACATTAGCCAGACTCAAGAAAAAAAGGGAGAAGGCTCAAATCAATAGAATTAGAAATTAAAAAGGAGAAGTAACAACTGACACTGCAGAAATACAAAGGATCATGAGATATTACAACAACCAACTATATGCCAATAAAATGGACAACCTGGAAGGAAAGGACAAAATCTTAGAAATGCACAACCTTCTGAGACTGAACCAGGAAGAAGTAGAAAATATGAACAGACCAATCACAAGCACTGAAATTGAAACTGTGATTAAAAATCTTCCAACAAGCAAAACCCAGGACCAGATGGCTTCACAGGTGAATTCTATCAAACATTTACAGAAGAGCTAACACCTAACCTTCTCAAACTCTTCCAAAATATAGCAGAGGGAGGAACACTCCCAAACTCATTCTACGAGGCCACCATCACCCTGATACCAAAATCAGATAGGGATGTCACAAAGAAAGAAAACTACAGGCCAATACTACTGATGAACATAGATGCAAAAATCCTCAACAAAATACTAGCAAACAGAATCCAACAGCACATTAAAAGGATCATCCACCATGATCAGGTGGGGGTTATTCCAGGAATGCAAGGATTCTTCAATATATGCAAATCAATCAATGTGATACACATATTAACAAACTGAAGGAGAAAAACCATATGGTCATCTCCATAGATGCAGAGAAATCTTTTGACAAAATTCAGCACCCATTTATAATAAAACCCCTCCAGAAAGTAGGCATACAGAGAACTTACTCCAACATGATAAAGGCCATAAATGACAAACCCACAGCCAACATCGTTCTCAATGGTCAAAATCTGAAACAATTTCCTCGACCATCAGGAACAAGACAATGTTGGCCACTCTCACCTCTATTATTCAACATAGTTTTGGAAGTTTTAGCCCAGCAATCAGAGAAGAAAAAGAAATAAAAGGAATACAAATCAGAAAAGAAGAAGTAAAGCTGTCACTGTTTGCAGATGACATGGTACTATACATAAAGAATCCTCAAGAAGCTACCAGAAAACTACTAGAGCTAATCAATGAATTTGGTTAAGTAGCAGGACACAAAGTTAATACACAGAAATCTCTTACGTTCCTATACACTAATGATGAAAAATCTGAAAGAGAAATTAAGTAAACACTCCCATTTACCATTGGAGCAAAAAAAAGTAATAATAAAACACCTAGGATTAAACTCACCTAAGGAGACAAAAGACCTGTATGCAGAAATCTATAAGACACTGATGAAAGAAATTAAAGATAACACAAACAGATGGAGGGATATACCATGCTCTTGGCTCGGAAGAATCAATATTGTGAAAATGACTATATGACCCAAAGCAATCTACAGATTCAATGCAATCCCTATGAAACTACCAATGGCATTTTTCACAGAACTAGAACAAAAAATTTCACAATTTCTATGGAAATACAAAAGACCTCGAATAGCCAAAACAATATTGAGAAAGAAAAACGGAGCTGGAGGAATCAGGCTCCCTAACTTCAGACTGTACTACAAAGCTACAATGATCAAGACAGTATGGTAGTGGCACAAAAACAGAAATATACATCAATGGAACAGGATAGAAAGCCCAGAGAAAAACCCACGCTCATATGGTCACCTTATCTTTGATAAAGGAGGCAAGAATATACAATGGAGAAAAGACAGCCTCTTCAATAAGTGGTGCTGGGAAAACTGGACAGCTGCATGTAAAAGAATGAAATTAGAGCACTCCCTATCACCATACACAAAAATAAACTCAAAATGGATTAAAGACCTAAATGTAAGGCCAGACACTATAAAACTCTATAGGAAAACATAGGCAGAACACTCTATGACAGAAATCACAGGAAGATCTTTTTTGACCCACCTCCTAGGGAAATGAAAATAAAAACAAAAATAAACAAATGGGGCCTAAGGAGACTTAAAACCACAAACAAGATGATAGGACAACCCTCAGAATGGGAGAAAATATTTGCAAATGAAGCAACTGACAAAGGATTAACGTCTAAAATACATACGCAGCTCATGCAGCTCAATATCCAAAAAACAAACAACCCAATCCAAAAATGGGCAGAAGACCTAAATAGACATTTCTCTAAGGAAGATATACAGATTGCCAACAAACACAGGATAAGATGATCAACATCACTAATTATTAGAGAAATGAATATCAAAACAACAAATAGTTATCACCTCATACCAGTCAGAATGGCCATCATCAAAAAATCTACAAACAATAAATGCTGGAGAGGGTGTGGAGAAAAAGGGAACCCTCTTGCACTTTTGGTGGGAATGTAAATTGATACAATAACTATGGAGAACAGTATGGAGGTTCCTTCAAAAACTAAAAATAATACCACAATATGACCCAGCAATACCACACCTGGGCATATACCCTGAGAAAACCATAATTCAAAAAGACTCAAGTACCACAATGTTCATTGCAGCTCTATTTACAATAGCCAGGACATGGAAGCAACCTAATTTTCCACTGACAGATGAATCAATAAAGATGTGGCACATATATATAATGGAAAAGCAACTGACAAAGGATTAACGTCTAAAATACATACGCAGCTCATGCAGCTCAATATCCAAAAAACAAACAACCCAATCCAAAAATGGGCAGAAGACCTAAATAGACATTTCTCTAAGGAAGATATACAGATTGCCAACAAACACAGGATAAGATGATCAACATCACTAATTATTAGAGAAATGAATATCAAAACAACAAATAGTTATCACCTCATACCAGTCAGAATGGCCATCATCAAAAAATCTACAAACAATAAATGCTGGAGAGGGTGTGGAGAAAAAGGGAACCCTCTTGCACTTTTGGTGGGAATGTAAATTGATACAATAACTATGGAGAACAGTATGGAGGTTCCTTCAAAAACTAAAAATAATACCACAATATGACCCAGCAATACCACACCTGGGCATATACCCTGAGAAAACCATAATTCAAAAAGACTCAAGTACCACAATGTTCATTGCAGCTCTATTTACAATAGCCAGGACATGGAAGCAACCTAATTTTCCACTGACAGATGAATCAATAAAGATGTGGCACATATATATAATGGAGTATTAGTCATAAAATGAAACAAAATTGTGTTATTTGTAGTGAGGTGGATCGACCTAGAGTCTGCCATACAGAGTGCAGTATGTCAGAAAGAGAAAAACAAATATTGTGTGTTAACACATATATATAGAATCTAAAAAAAAAAAAAGTTTCTGAAGAACCTAATGGCAGTACAGGAATAAAGATGCAGATGTAGAGAATGGACCTGAGGACATGGGGAGGGGGAACGGTAAGCTGGGATGAAATGAGAGACTGTCATGGATATATATACACTACAAAATGTAAAATAGCTAGTGGGAAGCAGCCGCAAAGCACAAGGAGATCAGCTCGGTGCTTTATGACCACCTAAAGGGGTGGGATAGGGAGAGTGGGAGGGAGACACAAGAGGGAGGAGATATGGATATATATGTATATAGCTGATTCACTTTGTTATAAAGCAGAAACGAACACACCAATGTAAAGCAATTATACTCCAATAAAGATATTTTTTAAAAACTATAAAGAAAACTGTATGTAAAGCACACAGTAAATGGCAAAAAAAAAAAAAAAAAAAAAAAAAAAAAAAAAAAAAAAAGGGGAAGGGGGGGGA
>NW_020173068.1:61532-153655 GCF_003031525.2 Neophocaena asiaeorientalis asiaeorientalis
AAAAAGAAAAAAAAAAAAAAAAAAAAAAAAGAAAGAAAAGAAAAGAAGAGGTAAGGGAGGAGCCAAGATATATAGGAATTTTTTGCTGGGGAAAAAAGACATGTAGCCAAACATCAAAAGATTACTGTAAATCACTAAGAACAGACATCTCAAGTTAATGATTTTTGAGGGGCAGATCTTTATTGGAGTATAATTGTTTTACAGTGGTGTTCTAGTTTCTGCTGTATCACAAAGTGAATCAGCTATATGTGTACATATATCCCCATATTCCCACCCTCTGTGTCTCCCTTCCACTCTCCCTATCCCACCCCTCTAGGTGGTCACAAAGCACCGAGCTGATCTCCCTGTGCTTTGCGGCTGCTTCCCACTAGCTATTTTACATTTGGTAGTGTATATATGTCCATGCCACTCTCTCACTTGGTCTCAACTTAGCCTTCCCCCTCCTCATGTCCTCAAGTCCATTCTCTATGTCTGCATCTTTATTCCTGTCCTGCCGCTAGGTTCTTCAGAAGCTTTATTATTTTTTTTTTTAGAGTCCATATATATGTGTAACATATGGTATTTGTTTTTCACTTTCTGACTTACTTCACTCTGTATGACAGACTCTAGGTCCATCCATCTCACTACAAATAACTCAATTTCATTTCTTTTTATGGTTGAGTAATATTCCATTGTATATATATGCCACATCTTCTTTATCCATTCATCTGTCAATGGACACTTAGGTTGCTTCCATGTCCTGGCTATTGTAAATAGAGCTGCAATGAACATTGTGGTACATGAGTCTTTTTGAATTATGGTTTTCTCAGGGTATATGCCCAGTAGTGGGATTGCTGGGTCGTATGGTAGTTCTATTTTTAGTTTTTTAAGGAACCTCCATACTGTTCTCCATAGTGACTGTATCAATTTACATCCCTACCAACAGTGCAGGAGGGTTCCCTTTTCTCCACACTCTCTCCAGCATTTATTGTTTGATGACTTTTTAATGATGGCCATTCTGACTGGTGTGAGGTGACACCTCATTGTAGTTTTGATTTGCATTTCTCTAATGATTAGTGACGTTGAGCATCCTTTCATGTGTTTGTTGGCAATCTGCATGTCTTCTTTGGAGAAATGTCTATTTAGGTCTTCTGCCCATTTTTGAATTCAGCTGTTTGTTTTTTGGATATTGAACTGCATGAGCTGCTTGTATATTTTGGAGACTAATCCTTTGTCAGTTGCTTCATTTTCAAATATTTTCTCCCATTCTGAGGGCTGTCTTTTCGTCTTGTTTATGGTTTTCTTTGCTGTGCAAAAGTTTTTAAGTTCCATTGGGTCCCATTTGTTTATCTTTGTTTTTATTTCCTTTTCTTCTAGGATGTGGGTCAAGAAAGATCTTGCTGTGATTTCTGTCATAGAGTGTTCTGCCTATGTTTTCCTCTAAGAGTTTTATAGTGTCTGGCCTTACATTTAGGTGTTTAATCCATCTTGAGTGTATTTTTGTGTATGGTGTTAAGGAGTACTCTAATTTCATTCTTTTACATGTAGCTGTCCAGTGTTCCCAGCACCACTTATTGAAGAGGCTGTCTTTTCTCCATTGTATATTCTTGCCTCCTTTATCAAAGATAAGGTGACCAAATATGTGTGGGTTTATCCCTGTGCTTTCTGTTTTTGTGCCAGTACCATACTGTCTTGATTACTGCCGCTTTGTCGTATAGTCTGAAGTTAGGGAGCCTGATTCCTCCATCTCCATTTTTCTTTCTCAAGATTGCTTTGGCTATTCGGGGTCTTTTGTGTTTCCATAGAAATTGTGAATTTTTTTGTTCTAGTTCTGTAAAAAATGCCATTTGTAGTTTCATAGGGATTGCATTGAATCTGTAGATTGCTCTTGATTGTATAGTCATTTTCACAATGTTGGTTCTTCTAATCCAAGAACATGGTCTATCTCTCCATCTATTTGTGTCACCTTTAACTTCTTTTGTGAGTGTCTTATAGTTTTTTGCATACAGGTCTTTTGTCTCCCTATGTATTTTTATTGCTGGTACTTTTTTCTTTTTGTTGCAGTGGTAAATTGGAGTGTTTCCTTAATTTCTCTTTCAGATTTTTCATCTTTATTGTATAGGAATGCAAGAGATTTCTATACATTAATTTTGTATCTTGCTACTTGACCAAATTCATTGATGAGCTGTAGTAGTTTTCTGGTAGCATCTTTAGGATTCTCTATGTATAGTATCATGTTATCTGCAAACAGTGACAGTTTTGCTCCTTCTTTTCTGATGTGGATTCCTTTTATTTCTTTTTCTTCACTGATTGTTGTGGCTAAGACTTCCAAAACTATGTTGAATAATAGTGGTGAGAGTGAGAAACCTTGTTTAAGTTAATGATTTTAGTGCTTTTCTACCTATGGGAAAATGTAATAATCTGGGTTCATTGAAATTTTTCTTAGATATGCATCTTAACTACCTAGGACCAATATCCAAAGCACAGAATGCTTCCTGTTTTTCTCCGTCTTGAATTCCCCTCAAAGTGTACTCTCAGTGGATGACCTCTATGGCTAATGGTTTGATCTTTGTAGAACTGGAATGGCAGGCCACATTATTTTTTTATGCTTGGGAAAACACTGGAGATAATATTAAAATGCAGAGAAAGACTCTGCTCCTGTAAGTTTGGGAGAAGGTTTATGTCTTAGAATTAAGCTCAAGTTTACCCACTACAGGAGCTTGCCTTTTAAAGCAGGTAGATAGTAGCATGCTGAATATGATTCCTAGATACACTCTAAGGCTCACCAGGGACAAAAGGCAGGTGGTGAGTAATGGGGCTTATCATCAAACCACCCCTCAACAGCCTGCCAGAGCAGAGAGTGTTGACTGGGACCAGGGTGCAGAAGATATGTTCTGCCATGCATCAGCTGGCACATATTCCTCTAAGCCTGCCAGAGATAATAGCAGGGAAAATTCCTTAATCTGAATGAATTATGGAAAAAGACAGCTCATGCGAACTTATGCGAAATTTGGAAAGACTGAAAGCTTTATTGTTCTCAGCCATAAATTGCACTCTTAAGTTAATGTCAAATGAGACAGTACCAAGTAAATGTCTTGCCAGTTGTACCTTAATGAATGAGAAAGAATAATTTCTGATTATAGTTTGCGTGTTGTATCCCATTAGGTCCTGAGAGCTTTTTTTTTTTACTATACCATTTTAAAAATTGAAGTATAGTTGATTTACAATGTTGTGTTACTTTCTGGTGTACAGTAAAGTGATTCAATTATAATATATATACAATGCTTTTTCACATTCTTTCCATTATGATTTACTACAGGATATTGAATATAGTCCCCTGTGCTATAGAGTAGGACCCTGTAGTTTGTATCTGCTAATCCCAAACTCCTAATTTATCCCTCCCCACCCTTTTCCCACTTTGGTAACCATAAGTTCATTTTCTATGTCTGTGAATCTTTTGCTATTTTGTAAATGTTCATTTGTGTCATATTTTAGATTCCACATATAAGTGATATCATATGGAATTTGCCTTTCTCTTCCTGACTTACTTCCCTTCGTATGATAATCTCTAGTTCCATCCATATTGCTGCAAATAGCATCATTTCATTCTTTTTTATGGCTGAGTAGTATTCCACATCTTTTTTATCTATTCATCTGTCAATGGATATTTAGGTGGCTTCCATATCCTGCTATTGTAAATAGTGCTACTGTGAACACTGGGGTGCATGTATCTTTTTGAATTATATTTTATGCCCAGGAGTGGGAATGCTGGATCACGTGGTAGCTCTATTTTTAGTTTTTTAAGGAACCTCCATACTGATCTCCATAGTGGCTGCACCAATTTACATTCCCACCAACAGTGTAGGAGGGTTCTAATTTCTGCACACTCTGTCCAGCATTTGTTATTTGTAGACTTATAAATAATAGCTATTCAGACTGGTATGAGGTGGTACCTCACTGTAGTTTTTTTTTGGTGGTATGCGGGCCTCTCACTGTTGTGGCCTCTCCTGTTGCAGAGCACAGGCTCTGGAAGTGCAGGCTTAGTGGCCATGGCTCACAGGCCTAGCCACTCCATGGCATGTGGGATCTTCCCGGACCGGGGCACAAACCCGTGTTCCCTGCATTGGCAGGTGGACTCTCAACCACTGCGCCACCAGGGAAACCCTCATTATAGTTTTGATTTACATTTCTCTAATAACTAGCGATGCTGAGCATCTTTTCATGTGCCTATTAGCCATCTGTATGTCACCTTTGGAGAAATGTGTACTTAAGTCTTCTGTCCGTTTTTTTTTTTTTTGGTGGGGGGTTGTTAGTTTTTTTGTTATTGAGTTGTATGAGCTGTTTTTATCTTTTGGAAATTAAGCCCTAGTTTGTCGAAATGTTTGCAAATGTTTCTCCCAATCTGTAGGCTGTCTTTTCATTTTGTTTTGCTGTGCAAAACTTATAAGTTTGATTAGGTCCTATTTGTTTATTTTTGCTTTTTTTTCTATTGCCTTGGGAGACTGACCTAAGAAAACATTGGTACAACTTATGTCATAGAATGTGTTGCCCATATTCTCTTCTAGGAGTTTTATGTCCTATGTCTTATATTTAAGTCTTTAAGCCATTTTGACTTTATTTTTGTATACAAAGAGATACCTTTTACTTCTTAACTTTTTATTGAAGTGTAGTTGATTTACAGTGTTGTGTTAACTTCTCCTGTACAGCAAAGTGACTCAAATACACACACATATATATGTATAACAAAAAGACATTCTTTTTATATGTATATAAAGTGAATATATATATTCTTTTTCAAATTCTTTTCCATTATGGTTTGTCACAGAATATTGAGTATAGTTCCCTGCATTACACAGTATGACCTTGTTGCTTATCATCCCATATATAATAGTTTGCCTCTGCTAATCAGTCCTGAGTACCTTAAAGAGAGGTTTCTTTTCAATGACATTTTTCTGATTATAAAAATAATTATACAAACCACAGAAAAAAATAAAATAGTAGTCACCCACAATTTTATCTCCCATAGTATTTATAAATTTTAAGAGAATTCCCTGGCAGTCCAATGGTTAGGACTCCAAGCTTCCACTCTTCGGGACCCAGGTTTGATCCCTGGTCAGGGAGAGCTAAGATCCAGCAAGCTGTGCCACCAAAAAAAAAAAAAAAAAGTCTCCTTTCCCCTTAATAGTATGTATAAACATTTTCCTCTTTAACCATTCTGCAAAATACTTTTAATAGATGCATATTATCATAGTGTGAATTTATTCACCCTAACCTCTAAAACTGGACTTTAATATTTTCAACTTTTTGATATAATAAAAACACTGTGACAAACATCCTTGCACACAAACCTTCTATACAGTTCTGAATGCTTCTTTAGCATAGATTCCAAATTATGGCGTCACTAGGGGGAAAGGTATAAGCATTTTAAGACTCTTGGTGTATATTGTCATGTTGCTTTCATAATAAAGGTTTTTACCAACTTATCTCCCACCAGCAGTGTGAGAGAAGGCCTCTTCCCCTGCTCCCAGTGAAGTGGTATAAGTTCTCCCAATTTTAATGGAAAAAAACATTGTTTCATTGTAAATTCTTTATGATAATTGTATATTATTATATGGCATATATATATATATATATGTATATATATATATATATATATATATCTTTATCTCAGGTTCCTGACACAGAGGTTTAGAAACCATTAGGATTTCCTGAGTGATAGGCATGCCTTTGTTATACTAATGAGGTGACTCAGGATGGGTCCTTAGATGGCATCAGGATGGGGCTGGTCATCAGAAAAACCAAACTTGTGAATAGAGGGTCAGCTGGACCTCCTGGAAGGGGAAAGTTGCTGGAGATTAATATTGATGATATATAGCCAGTTAATCAATCAAGCTTACATAGCAAAATTCCAGTAAAAACTCTGGAATGGTTAGTGTCTAAATTTTTATTGCAATACACTCAGTAGTGGAAGAAACATAATAATAATTTTTGATAAGTGGAATTTTTTTTTCATGGTTAAATTCACACCCTCTATGTGTCAGGAAAAGTACTAGTTGCTGGGTATCCTACTGGGAGCAAACTTGGAAAAAATCCCCACATGTGCCTGTGCAGAGTTAAGTTCAGTGGTGGGTGAGACATTAATCAAGTAATCACTTATTATATAAAATTATACAATGGGAAGGTATAAGGGCTATGAGATCATTTAACAGTAAAGTTTGACTTAAAGAACTCAGAGAAAGCTTTATTGAGGAAGTGATTGAACTGACATTTGAAACAAAGGAATGAATTAACTAGGAGAAGAGGATTAAGTGGGTGAGTGAGGAAGTAATCTAGACAAAGAGAGCAGCCAGAGTGTTAGGGTGGAGGGAGTGTGGGTGTGAGTGATGGAGCTGTTGGCTAGGAGTCCTACTTACAATAATATAAAGTGCTTAAGGGAAAGGATTCTGGCTATTTTAAGGAATTAAGAAAGTAAAGGAGGCAGCAGTGAGGGAAAAGGTTACAGGTCATTCATTGGGATATGAGACACTGGACCAGCCAATCAAAGAGATGGAGGTGTTTACACAGTAGCCTCAGACCTGAGATGTACTAGGGGAGATTGCAGGGAATAATGGAATAATTAACACCTGAATGCTAGGGAGGAAGGGAATTGGGCAGATGATCTCTATAGGTCACAAAAATAACAGTGCTGACAAAAAGGAATAAACCCTCAGAGTTAAGACTGCTGCTTAGAAAGTTATTCTCTTTTAAACACTTTTTCTAATTGGCTTCTGAGTCAAGACCACTGTTGGTTAGACATGTATCCTCTTTAATACTTTTACAAATGCTTTTTTGCAAGATAAAGAGTGCATATGTTTAAAGCAAAGGCAATGAATATGATGGGCATGTGCAGCTGTTCTAAGGCTCATGCGTCACCTCTGGGGCAATGTCATCTCTGGTGCATTTGACAACAGCTACCCCACATGCATTTCCTTATGGGGAGTTTACCTTTCCAGAGGGATCCTGCCTTTTCTCCTGCCTCAGTCTTTGGAAATGTGCAATGTTGTGAGAAGATATAGGGATTATAACAACTGGTTTTCAGGAAGGCAGACACATTTGCTCCTCTAGCAAAAAAATTCTGTAAACTTATCAGTGGACTTTAAAAACTGGGAAGATTTCATTTTAATTTAAAGGAAATCAGATTTACTAAATACTCTCAGTAAAAGGATATTTGTTCTGATGTTTGAAACTCAGAACATCTGACAAGGGAGAATGAGGAGGACTGTCTGGTTCACATGTGGTCTGTAGACAGGAAGGAAGGAAAGACTGGTGGGTCCAGACTCTCAGGATGCCTTCTTCTTTAGAAGAATTAAAGAACAAACAAACAGAGACGAACAATACAATAACTGAAATGAAAAATACACTAGAAGGAATCAATAGCAGAATAACTGAGGCAGAAGAACAGATAAGTGACCTGGAAGACAGAATGGTGGAATTCACTGCTGTGGAACAGAATAAAGAAAAAAGAATGAAAAGAAATGAAGACAGTCTAAGAGACCTCTGGGGCAACATTATATGGAAGAAGATTCACATTATAGGGGTCCCAGAAGGAGAAGAGAGAGAGAGAGGACCCGAGAAAATATTTGAAGAGATTATAGTCGAAAACTCCCCTAACATGGGAAAGGAAATAGCCACCTAAGTCCAGGAAGCACAACGAGTCACATACAAGATAAACCCAAGGAGAAACATGCTGAGACACATAGAAATCCAATTGGTCAAAATTAAAGACAAAGAAAAATTATTGAAAGCAGCAAGGGAAAAACGTCAAATAACGTACAAGGGAACTCCCACAAGGTTAACAGCTGATTTCTCAGCAGAAACTCTAAAGGCCAGGAGGGAGTGGCAAGATATACTTAAAGTGATGAAAGGGAAGAATGTACAACCAAGATTCCTCTACCCAGCAAGGATCACATTCAGATTTGATGGAGAAATCAAAAGCTTTACAGACAAGTAACAGCTAAGAGAATTCAGCACCACCAAACCAGCTCTACAATAAATGCTAAATGAACTTCTCTAAGTGAGAAGCAAAAGACGTACAAAAACAAACCTAAAACAATAAAGAAAATGGTCATAGGAACATCCAATTACCTTAAATGTGAATGGATTAACTGCTCCAAGCAAAAGACACAGGCTTGCTGAATGGATACAAAAACAAGACCTATCTATATGCTGTGTACAAGATACCCACTTCAGACACAGACTGAAAGAGAGGGGATGGAAAAAGATATTCCATGCCAATGGAAATCAAAAGAAAGCTGGAGGAGCAATACTAATATCAGATAAAACAGACTTTAAAACAAAAAATGTTACAAGAGACAAAGAAACACACTACATAAAGATCAAGGGATCAATCTGAGAAGAAGATATAACAATCATAAATATATATGCACTCAACATAGGAGCACAACAATACATAAGGCAAATGCTAACAGCTGTAAAAGAGGAAATCAACAGTAATACAATAATACTGGGGGACTTTAACACCTCACTTACACCAATGGACAGATCATCCAAAATGAAAATAAATAAAAAACAGAAGCTTTAAATGACACAATAGACCAGATAGATTTAAATGATATTTATGGGACATTCCATTCAAAAACGGCAGATTACACTGTCTTCTCAAGTGAGCACGGAACATTCTTCAGGATAGATCACATCTTGGGTCACAAATCAAGCCTCTGTAAATTTAAGAAAATTGAAAGCATATCAAGAATCTTTTCTGACCACAACTCTATGATATTAGAAAAGAATTACAGGGGAAAAAAACATAAAAAACACAGACTCATGGAGGCTAAACAATACGTTATTAAAAAACCAAGAAATCACTGAAGAAATCAAAGAGGAAATCAAAAAATACCTAGAAACAAATGACAATGAAAACACAACAATCCAAAACTTATGGGATGCAGCAAAAGCAATTCTAAGAGGAGAGTCTATAACTATAAAAACCTACCTCAAGAAACAAGAAAAATCTCAAATAAATAATCTAAACTTACACCTAAAGGAATTAGAGAAAGAAGAACAAACAAAACCGAAACTGAGCAGAAGGAAAGAAATCATGAAGATCAGAGCAGAAATACATGAAACAGAAATGAAGAAAACAATAGCAAAGATCAATAAAACTAAAAGCTGGTTCTTTGAGAAGAACAACAAAATTGATAGACCATCATCCAGACTCATCAAGAAAAATAGGGAGAGGACTCAAATCAATAGAATTATAAATGAAAAAGGAGACGTTACAACAGACACTGCAGAAATACAAAGCATCCTGAGAGACTACTACTAGCACTGCTATGCCAATAAAATGGACAACCTGGAAGAAATGGACAAACTCTTAGAAAGGTATAACCTTCCAAGACTGAAGAAATAGAAAATAAGAACAGGCCAATCACAGGTAATGAAATTGAACCGGTGATTTAACATCTTCCAACAAACAAAAGTCCAGGACCAAATGGCTTCACAGGTGAATTCTATCAAACATTTAGAGAAGAGGTAACACCCATCGTTCTCAAGCTATTCCAAAAAATTGCAGAGGAAATAGCACTTCCAAACCCATTCTATGAGGCCACCATCACTCCTGATACCAAAACCAGACAAAGATAATACAAAAAGAGAAAATTACAGACCAATATCACTGATGAATATAGATGCAAAAATCCTCAAGAAAATACAAGTAAACAGAATCCAACAACACATTAAAAGAATCATACACCTGATCAAGTTGGATTTATCCCAGGGATGCAAGGATTTTTCAGTATATGCAAATCAATCAATGTGATACACCATATTAACAAATTGAAGAAGGAACACCATATGATCATCTCAATAAATGCAGAAAAACCTTTTGACAAAATTCAACACCCAGTTATGATAAAAACTCTACAGAAAGTGGACGTAGAGGGAAACTACCTCAACATAATAAAGGCCATATATGACAAACCCACAGCAAACATCAAGGAAAAGAAAACTACAGCCCAATATCACTGATAAACATAGATGCACAAATCCTCAACAAAATACTAGCAAACAGAATCCAACAGCACATTAAAAGGATCATACACCATGATCAAGTGGGGTTTATTCCAGGAATACAAGGTTTCTTCAATATACGCAAATCAATCAATGTGATAAACCATATTAACAAATTGAAGGAGAAAAACCATATGATCATCTCAATAGGTGCTGAGAAAGCTTTCAACAAAATTCAACACCCATTTATGATAAAAACACTGCAGAAAGTAGGCATAGAGGGAACTTTCCTCAACATAATAAAGGCCATATATGACAAACCCATCATCCTCAATGGTGAAACACTGAAAGCATTTCCACTTAGATCAGGAACAAGACAAGGTTGCCCACTCTCACCACTCTTATTCAACAGAGTTTTGGAAGTTTTAGCCACAGCAATCAGAGAAGAAAAGGAAATAAAAGGAATCCAAATTGGAAAAGAAGAAGTAAAGCTGTCACTGTTTGCAGATGACATGATACTATACATAGAGAATCCTAAAGATGCTACCAGAAAACTACTAGAGCTAATCAATGAATTTGGTGAAGTAGCAGGATACAAAATTAATGCACAGAAATCTCTGGCATTCCTATACACTAATGATGAAAAATCTGAAAGTGAAATCAAGAAAACACTCCCATTTACCATTGCAACAAAAAGAATAAAATATCTAGGAATAAACTTACCTAAAGCGACAAAAGATCTGTATGTAGAAAATTAAAAGACACTGATGAAAGAAATTAAAGACGATACAAATAGATGGAGAGATATACCATGTTCTTAGCATAAAAAGAAACGAAATTGAGTTATTTTTAGTGAGGTGAATGGACCTAGAGTCTGTCATACAGAGTGAAGTAAGTCAGAAATAGGAAGACAAATACCATATGATAACACATATATATATGGAATATAAGAAAAAAAAATGTCATGAAGAACCTAGGGGTAAGATGGGAATAAAGACACAGACGTACTAGGGAATGGACTTGAGGATATGGGGAGGGGGAAGGGTAAACTCTGACAAAACAAAAGAGTGGCATGGACATATGTACACTACCAAACATAAAATAGATAGCTAGTGGGAAGCAGCCGCATAGCACAGGGAGATCAGCTCAGTGTTTTGTGACCACCTGGATGGGTGGGATAGGGAGGGTGGGAGGGAGGAGATGCAAGAGGGAGGAAATATGGGAACATATGTATATGTATAACTGATTCACTTTGTTATAAAGCAGAAACTAAAACACCATTGTAAAGCAATTATACTCCAATAAAGATGTAAATAAATAAATAAATAAAAATAAATAAAACATCATTCTCAACGGTGAAAAACAAACATTTCCTCTAAGATGAGGAACAAGGCAAAGATGTCCACCCTCACTGCTATTATTCAACACAGTCTTGGAAGTCGTAACCACGGCAATCAGAGAAGAAAAAGAAATAAAAGGAATACAAATTGGAAAAGAAGTAAAACTGTCACTGTTTGCAGATGACATGATACTATACATAGACAATCCTAAAGATGTCACCAGAAAACTACTAGAGCTAATCAGTGACTTTGGTAAAGATGCAAGGTACAAAATTAACACACAGAAATCTCTTGCCTTTCTACACACTAATGATGAAAAATCTGAAAGAGAAATTAAGGAAACACTCCAATTTACCACTGCAACAAAAAGAATAAAATACCTAGGAATAAGCCTACTAAGGAGACAAAAGTCCTTTATGCAGAAAACTATAAGACAGTGATGAAAGAAATTAAAGATGATACCAACAGATGGAGAGATATACCATGTTCTTGGCTCGGAAGAATCAATATTGTGAAAATGACGATACTACCCAAAGCAATCTACAGATTCAATGCAATCCCTATCAAATTACCAATGGCATTTTTTATGGAACTAGAACAAAAAATCTTAAAATTTGTATGGAGACAAAAAAGACCCCGAATAGCCAAAACATTCTTGAGGAAAAAAAATGGAGTTGGAGGAATCAGACTCCCTGACTTCAGATTATACTACAGACCTATAGTAATCAAGACAATATGGTACTGGCACAAAAACAGAAACATAGATCAATGGAACAGGATAGAAAGCTCAGAGGTAAACCCATGCATGCATGGTCAACTAATCTATGACAAAAGATGCAAGGATATGCAATGGAGAAAAGACAGTCTGTTCAATAAGTGGTGCTGGGAAAACTGGACAGCTACATGTAAAAGAATGAAATTAGAGTACTCTCTAACACCATACACAAAAATAAACTCAAAATAGATTAGAGACCTTAATGTAAGGCCAGACACTATAAAACTCTTAGAGGAAAACATAGGCAGAACACTCTGACAGAAATCACAGTAAGATCCTTTTTGACCCACCTCCTAGGGAAATGGAAATAAAAACAAAAATAAATAAATGAGACCTAAGGAAAGTTAAAAACTTTTGTACAGCAAAGGAAACCACAAACAAGATGATAAGACAACTCTCAGAATAGGAGTAAATATTTGCAAATGAAGCACTGACAAAGGATTAATCTCTAAAATATATAAGCAGCTCATGCAACTCAATATCCAAAAAACAACCCAATCCAAAAATGGGCAGAAGACCTAAATATACATTTCTCCAAGGAAGATATACAGATTGCCAACAAACACATGATAAGATGCTCAACATAACTAATCATTAGAGAAATGAAAATCAAAACTACAATGAGGTATCACCTCACACCCGTTAGAATGGTCTTCATCAGAAAATCTACAAACAACAAATGGTGGAGAGGGTGTGGAGAAAAGGGAACCCTCTTGCACTGTTGGTGGGAATGTAAACTGATACAGCCACTACGGAGAACAGTATGGAGGTTCCTTAAAAACTAAAAATAGAATTACCATATGATCTAGCAATCCCACTACTGGGCATATAACCAGAGAAAAGCACAATTCAAAAGACACATGCAGGGCTTCCCTGTTGGTGCAGTGGTTGAAAGTCTGCCTCCCGATGCAGGGGACACAGGTTTGTGACCCGGTCTGGGAAGATCCCTCATGCTGCGGAGTGGCTGGGCCCGTGAGCCATGGCCGCTGGTCCTGCATGTTCGGAGGCTGTGCTCCGCAACGGGAGAGGCCATAACAGGGAGAGGCCCGTGTACAGCAAAAAAAAAACAAACAAAAATAACAAACAAAAAAAACCACATGCACCCCAATGTTCATTGCAGCACTATTTACAATACCCAGGTCATGGAAGCAACCTAAATGCCCATCGACAGACAAATGGATAAAGAAGAGTAGTACATATATACAATGGAATATTACTCAGCCAAAGAAAGGAATGAAATGGGTCAGTTGTTGAGACATGGATGGATCTAGAGACTGTCATATAGAGTGAAGTAAGTCAGAAAGATAAAAAGAAATATCGTATATTAACACATATATGTGGAACCTAGAAAAATGTTACAGATGAACTGGTTTGCAGGGCAGAAATTGAGACACAGATGTAGAGAACAAATGTATGGACACCAAAGGGGGAAAGCCAAGGAGGGGTGGGGGTGGTGGTATGATGAATTGGGCAATTGGGATTGACATGTATACACTTATGTGTATAAAATTGATGACTAATAAGCTGCTGTATAAAAAAATTAAAAAAAAATGATAAAGTCTTTAAAATTATAATGAATCTCTGATTTTTACCCAGTGCTAAATAATAAACAAAAGAAAATCACAGTAACAACATTTAAATAATTATTTTTGAAATATATATATATATATATGTTATTAGCATTAATAACTGATATTTATGGTGCAACCTTCCATGGGCCAGCATCTCACAGCCATTGTGCAGTGTAGGTTTAATTTTCCTCCTTGGTCCATGAGCAAACAGATGTTCAGAGAACTAATCATCATGCTCAGGATCACACAGTCCATAAGTGTTAAAACTTGATTTTGGCCTATTGACAGTAGGTAGTGAAAGAAATTCTACAAATAACCACTGCTTAGATGTAGCAGGCATGTGGCCCCAAAGTAGATATTTGTGGGGCTAGGTACAGGGATAAAAATTCTAAGAAAGGGCAGAGAGTGGACAACTGGAGAGGATGAGGCATTTGATAAATCTGCCACTTTTTTATTTACCTAGTATTATTAAACAGTATTAAAAGAACCTAATATTATTTTTTAAAATAAAAACAGTGTGCATTAGTTGACTACTTCATTTAGAGCTGGCTAAATACAGAGCTTCAAGCACTAACAGGGTGTAAAAGAAGTAGACCATCTGGTTATAGTGTGATACCTACTTTTACCTTCCTATGCCTAAGTGTGAACCACAGCCACTCTACTGTCTCTGATCAGCAGCACTGACCTCACTGTGGCACTTCTTAGAAATGTAAGAGTCTCAGGTTGCACCCTAGACTTACTGAGTCAGAATCTGCTTTCTAACATGATCTTGAGATGATTCATGTGCACTTCAAGGTTGGAGAAGCACTGAGCTAGGGGGCACAAACCAGAAAGAAAGACAGGATATAAAATATCAAAAGAACCAGCTAGCTATACTCAGAAAACAAATAAGGCAAAAATCAGTGGGTTTTTTTTTTTTTAACTTTACTTTTTTGGAAAAAAAAGTAAAGCCCTTTAAAGTTTAATTCAGGGAGATAATGTTTTTCCTAGTAAGATTATAACCAAGATCTTTTCATTTAAAACAGGATAAAGAGGACTGAAGAACTATGGGAGTTGTCATACCTGGTGGGCACAAAATTGGAATGAGCTGAATAATTGTCTCGCCATTCATTTGTTCATGAGCTAGGTTCAGCGGCTTCAGGGTAGTTCTCTTCCTTTGTGACATCCCAAACCCAAGAAGATGCATGTTATTAAAATTTATAAAATGCCCATGATATCCTGTGGTTGGAGATGAGAGAGTTATAGGGGTTGGGGTAGAGGAGAGAGAGACCACCTAGCCCACACCAGAGAAACAGGGAGAACTCTGGAATGAGGAGGGGTTTAGGAAGTGAGGCTATCTATGGATCCCACTTAACTGACCCTCACGGGGCCCCTAGGGCCTCCTCAGAAGCCCTAGCCTTGGAGCAGCCCCCTTTTCCCTCTGGGACATAGCTGGACACCTTGCCCTGCAGCCTGAGAGCAGTCACTCAACATAGAGATTGAAGTTGAATAAATGCTTGCTTTAAACCCACACTGCATGCCAGATGTTGACAGAACTGCTGTGACATTACTTAGACCCCAGGATTCTCCTCCTTGTCTGGCCCCTGAAATCCTTCCCAGTCTTGAGCCCCCTCTTTGGGGCTTTTCCTTTCTTCCCCTGGAGCTAAACCCAAGATTGTCTTGGCCTTGCCTGCTGCTTGCAAGCATTTCCTCTTCAGGCCAGATGTCCATACTTCTGACCCTGCTCTGGGCATTTGATTTGTCCCACACTGTGTTCTTTTCTTGACATTTGACATCAGCACCCTGAAGCCAGCCATCACATGGTCAGGTGAACTTTGGCTCCGAGAGCTTTCGGCAAGAGGATCCCAACAGCCCTTGCTTCCTCTTCAGCCTCAGCATTTCAGGTTGCGTTTCCTCTGATCAAGTCTTTGACACACTCACCTAACAACCCCCCGCCTCCTTTTTTGGTAAAACCAACACATCTACATTGCATCAGCGAAGTGATTCAAGGGCATGAGAGAAAAGTGAAGATTGTTTTCATTCCACCCAGAAGGACAGAGAAAGCGGCGGGGGGGAGGGGGGGGGGGGGGGGGGGGGGAAATCCTTCCATGTGGAAATACCACATTCATAGAAATGGAAGAGAAGGTGGCTTTTTTATACCTTGCTCATCAGAGGATAAAACTGGTGGGAAAAAATGCTACCTTCAGTGTCATTTTCCTTTGCTGTTAGAACTAGATTTGAGGTACCCCTTTAGGAAAAAAAATTTTTAATAGAGTTCTTGGTCACTTTCCCAGATACCTTTTTAAAAACAAACAAAATCTAACCCAAAGGCACACGCACACTCTTACTTTGATCTGATCCTAATCAATCCAGACACATTGATTACCAGTTGCCTCAAGGCCAGAGTAAGCACGAGGCTCCCACCTGCCTCTTTAGGCAAAGGATGATCAAACTGAACATCATAGCTGAGGTGTTGGCAAGTGGTGGCCAATTGAAAGGGCTCATTGGCAAGGAGAAACTTGACAAACCACAGGCACCAGGTAGGGAAAAGACAATAATTGAGCTCTGGATATTATTTATAGGCATCTGGGGTTGGTCTGATGTGGACTTCAAACAACCAGTCAATTTGGTTGAAAACTCAAAGGAGCTATCTTGGGTTAAGTCATAACAAGAACCACTGGGTATAAGTGAATTTTCACCTCTTCCTTTGGCTGATTGGTGTGATTCAAACAGTCATGTTATGTTTTTCTTGTGGATCCACAGGTCTGAAGGTCAACCTGAACTCATTCTCAGTTTCTTTGACTGAGTGATGATGGTTTTAGGAATACCTTAAATGCAAATTTTGCTTGATCTTCAGAATGGTCTTTTGAGAAATACAGTTGGAAAGTTGTGACATGGAAGGCGACTTGAGGTATCCAAGGTCACTAGGAGCAGATGGAGAAGATGAAACTGCCTCTGAGCCATGCTCTTTCTACAAATCACCTGGTCTTTCTGGTCTTGCTGTGCAGAAGTGCTATGGCTCCATCTTGTGCCATCACTGGTTACTGCTGACACTTGAATAACTGACTGTACCTCTTACCCCTAACTCTGGGTCTTGTGCTGTCCAGAGCAATCTTTTTTTTTTTTTTCCGGTAGGTGGGCCTTTCACTGTTGTGGCCTCTCCCGTTGTGGAACACACGCTCTGGACGCGCAGGCTCAGCGGCCATGGCTCCCGGGCCCAGCCACTCCACGGCATATGGGATTTTCCTGGACAGGAAGTCCTGTCCAGAGCAATCTTGACTTCCAATGGATCCCCTTCATTTCCTGTGGCATACTTTTTGTTCTAGTGTCATATGGTTTTGTTATTAGCATTCCATGATTAAGCTTAACTGCCTGAAGTTGTGCTTTAAAATTGGGTAGACTAATATTGACCATTCATTCATTCAACAAATACTTACTTGGGTATAATATCAACCAGGAAACAGGGACTGTACCAGGCACTGGGGATCTAAAAGTGTTCATATCTCTTTCCCAGCTTCCAGAGAGGTAGAAATGAAGTGAAACTTCACAGATAAATCTGTAATTATGAGCTAAGGTAGGAGCTTTGAAGGAAAGAATCAGAGTGCTATGAAAGCATATGATGAAAGACTGGCATGAGCTACCTGGAGTAAGGAAGGCTTTCCTGCAGTGTGACATGAGCTGAGACCTGGAAGAGGACAAGAGGTTAAGTATACAGGGTGAGGATGCCAGGAAGTGCACTCTGGGCAAAGGCACTAGGGCAGAGTGTGCCTGATATGCTCAAGGGAGTGAAAGCAGGCCAGTGTGCAAGAGGTGTGGTGGGAGAGAGTGATAAAATCTGGGCTGATTCACCACTCAGATTTTTTCAGGGCCATGACAAGGACAGGACTCTGTTATGTCAGGATTTCGGCTGAACTGGGAGAGAGCAAGCTGAGCTGTCAGGTCTCAGACTAGCCTGTTAAAGCAACAAGCTGAGAATGAAAAAGTGAATGTGATAGTAGTAAGAAGAGGCTTAAACTGGAGAAAGCACTGACTCCCCTTGATTCACTTTTCCTCCTGGAATGGTGTGCTGGTGAATCAACACAAATGTTAGGGGTCATCTCACCACTGATCCTGAATAAAAGGCTCTGGAAGTTTTATGGACCCTTGTATGGGGAGGGAGGGTAAAAGGGAAAGGCTAGGAGTGGAAAAGTACCTGGGACTGAGAGTGGGTAAAGCCTCTTTGAGGTTCCCCTCCTCCTCTATATGGAGGCTCAGCAGAGGTGCCTGAAGAAGACTTCTGGCCAAGGCTTCAGATAAAGAGACCTAGGAATGAAGGTGCCTGAACTAAGAATGCAAATATATGAAAAACAGTGGCTGGCCAGGGGATGTGAGAATTTGACTCAACTCCCCTCATAGACTTCCAGCCAAGCTGGTATGGGGAGGGCAGCTTTCCCTGTAAGGCACACCAGAGAAAGCCTTTGTCATTGTTTATGGCTGGGCCTGAAAAATCACACATAGGTTTTTAACAAGAAGCCAGACTCCTTAAGTTATATTTCCTTATTGCCAGGGATTCTATCATATTCTAGAATAAAAGTTTAAGCTTAGAGAAAGTAACAGTCAAGAAGGTGAGGTCGGGCTTCCCTGGTGGCGCAGTGGTTGAGAGTCTGCCTGCTGATGCAGGGGACGTGGGTTCGTGCCCCGGTCAGGGAGGATCCCACATGCCGCGGAGCAACCTAGTTCACTATTTACTGAGCATCTACTATGCCCCAGGCACAGTGATAGGTGTGGGCACAGTGTGGGGTTGAAAACACAGGCATGGCTCTCCCTGCAGAGTTTCCAGATGAGTGACCTCTGCAGACATTAAACAAATAACATACATATTTTTATACATACATACACTTAAAATACACATTTTAAAATGGAAGTAACTGCTATAGTTTTAGAGAACAAGGCATTATGAGAAAAAAAAGGAGACTTAATTTAGACTCAGGGGAGTGGTGGTAGTGGTAGTTCTTTCTGAGAAAATGAGGGTTAAGCAGAGACCTGTTAGAGAGTAAGAATTAGCCCAGAAGATCAGAGGAATAGATTGGTCTGAGGAAACGGCAAGTAAAGAAACCGTGATGGGGGTTTGTGTTTTATTCTAACAAACAGGGGGATATGATCAAATGTGAAATACTTGGGGAAGAAAGAGAGGAGAGGAGGCCATTTTCTTTTTTTTTTTTTAAACATCTTTACTGGGGTACAATTGCCCCACAATGGTGTGTTAGTTTCTGCCCCACAACAAAGTGAATCAGCCATACATACACATATGCTCCCATATGTCTTCCCTCCTGCGTCTCCCTCCCTCCCACTCTCCCCATCCCACCCCTCCAGGCTGTCACAAAGCACCGAGCTAATATCCCTGTGCCTTGCGGCTGCCTCCCCCCAGCCATCTACCTTACTACGTTTGCTAGTGTGTACATGTCCATGACTCTCTCCCGCCCTGTCAAAACTAAGGCCATTTTCAAGGATAACCTTGAGAAAGCAAAGTGTTGTTGAGACCATCTTGACTGTGTTCATGACTGAACTCACTTCACAGTTGTGACAGTGCACTAAAAATAAGAGTAATAGGGGAGCAGGCAAGAGAGCAGAGTAGAATGACTCTGAGCTCACCTCCTCTCATCAGCACACCAGAACTCACAACTATCTGCAGAACAACCATTGATGAAAAAGACTGAACCTACCAAAAAAAAATCTTCTATAACTAAAGGTATAAAGAAGGAACCACAATGAAATGAGTAGGAAGGTTGGACTCACGATGTAATCAAAATTAATACCTTCTTGGTAGGCAACCCACGAACTGGAGAATAATTATATTACAGAGTTTCTCCCAAAGGAGTGAGAGTTCTGAACCCCACATCAGCCTCTCCAATCCAGGGTTCCAGGACTGGGAAGATGAGCCCCCAGAGCATTTGGCTTTGAAGACCAGCAACACTTAATTGCAAGAGCCCCACGGGACTGGGAGAAATAGAGACTTCACTCTTAAAGGGAACACACAGAATTTCATGTGCACTGGACCCAGGGCAAAGGCAGTAATTTAATAGGAGCCTGTGCCAGATCTATCTGCTTGCCTTAAAGAGTCTCCTGGAGAGATGCGGGATGGTGGATGGTGACTGTAGCTCATCCTGGGGACATAGAAACTGGTGGCAGACATATTGGGGAATATTCAGCTGCAAGATCACTGCTGGAAGCTGACATCTGGGATCAGCAGTACCAAGACCTGGCCCCATGCAATAGCCTGTAGCCTCCAGTGCTAGGATGCCTCAGGTCAAACAACTAACTGGGCAAGGACACAGTGCCACCCATCAGAAGACAGGCTGCCTAAAGTCTAAAGAGCCCACAGCCACGTCTGGACATGCCCCTAGACACAGCCCAGCCAACCAGAGGCCAAGACCCAGCTCCACTCACCAGTGGACAGGCACCAGCCACTCCTGCCAGGAAACCTGCACAAGCCTGTAGCCTCACCAACCAGGTGCAGACACCAGAAGCAAGAAAAATATGATCCCACAATACAGCTCAGACACTACCCTGGGGCCAGCTGGGTCTAGCCTGCCTACTAGCAGGCCAACACAAACTTCCTGACACCCCAGATGCCATACCTAACTGTATCAGGAACCATGACCTCCCAATGATCTGAAACAAGATCCGGGATCCCTCGGCCATGCAACCAGACTCCAGGAACCAGCTCTGCCTGCCTGTAGTCTGGCACTAACCCCAGGATCTGGCTTCACTGGCCAGTGGGTAGGCAATAGCCCCAGAGTCTTTGGGACCATGGCTTCCCCACCAGTGAGTCAGCACTAGCTGGGGCCCCCTAGGCCACACTAAACTGTAGCCAGAGGATTGGCACAAGGCAAGGCCTGGCAACCAACCAGACTAGGGGCCAATCAAGCCTACCAAGCCTACCAAACCACCCACATAGTCAGCATGCCACAACAGAGGAACTCACACAGCCCTCTAAGGGGGAAACCTCAGAGCATATATCTTGGGCAGTGCACTGCTGGGATGCATAGGACATCTCCTACAGAGGGCCACTTCTCCAAGGTTGAGAAATGTAACTAACCTACCACATATATAAAAATACAACATAGACAAAACAAGATGCCAGAGGAACATGTTCCAGAGAAAGAAACAAGATACAACCCCAGAAGAAGAACTACATGAAGTGGAGATAGGCAACCTATCCCAGAAAGAGTTCAGAGTAATGATTGTAATGATTAAAGAACTTTGGAGAAGAATGGATGCACAGAACGAGAAGTTAGAAGTTTTTAACAGAGAGTTAGAAAATACAAAGAACAACCAAACAGAGATAAAAATACAATAACTGAAATGAAAAAAATCACTAGAAGGAAACAATAGTAGGCTAATTGATTTAAAAGAATGAATCAGTGAGCTGGAAGGTAGAGTAGTGGAAATCACTGCCACTGAACAGAGAAAAAGAATGAAAAGGGGACAGCTTAAGAGACATCTGGGGCAACATCAAGTGCACTAACATTCACATTATAGGGGTCTCAGAAGAGAGAGAGAAGGGGCCTGAGAGAATACTTGAAGAGATAATAGCTGAAAACATTTCTAATCTTGGCAAAGAAATAGTCATCAAAGTCCAGAAAGCACAGGAAGTCCCATACAGGATTAACCCAAAGAGGAACACAGCAAGACACATCATAATCAAACTGACAAAAATTAAAGATAAAGAGAGAATACTAAATACAGTAAGGGAAAACAAGGGTGCTCCCATAAGACATCAGTTGATTTTTTAGCAGAAACGCTGCAGGACAGAACAGAGTGGCACAATATGTTTAAAGTGATGAAAAGGAAAAACCAACAACCAGTAAAACTCTATGCAAGGCCCTCATTCAGATTTGATGGAGAAATCAAAAGCTTTACAGACAAGCAAAAGCTAAAAGAATTCAGCACCACCAAACCAGCTTTACAACAAATGTTAAACGAAATTCTCCATGGAAAAAAGAAAAGGCCACAACTAGAAACAAGAAAATCATGAGATGAAAAAGTTCACCAGTTCACCAGTAAAGGTAAACATACATTAAAGGTAGGAAATCACTCACACACAAAGCTAGTAGGGAGGATAAAAGACAAAATAGAAAAACTGTCTGTGTCGCAATAAGCAGTTAAGGGATACACAAAATAATTAGATGTAAAATATGATATCAAAAGCAGTAAACAGGGGCTTCCCTGGTGGCGCAGTGGTTGAGAGTCTGCCTGCCAATGCAGGGGACACAGGTTCGAGCCCTGGTCTGGGAGGATCCCACATGCCGCAGAGCGACTAGGCCCATGAGCCATAATTACTGAGCCTGTGCGTCTGGAGCCTGTGCTCTGCAACAAGAGAGGCTGCGATAGTGAGAGGCCTGCACACCACGATGAAGAGTGACCCCAGCTTGCCACAGCTTGATAAAGCCCTCACACAGAAATGAAGACCCAACACAGCCATAAATAGATAAATAAATAAAATAAAATAAAAAGGGATATGGGTCTTTAAAAAAAAAACAGTAGTCATGAGGGGAGGAGAGTACAAATGCAGGGGAAATGCATTGAGAGATCAGCAACTTAAAACAATCATGTCTATCTATCTATACATATAGACTGCTACACAAAAACATCAAGGTAACTGCAAACCAAAAAACTATAATAGATATACACACACACACACAAAAGGAATCCGACATAACATTAAAGATAGTCATTAAATCACAAGAGAAGAGAACAGATGAAGAAAGGGTGAAAAGACCTACAAAAGCAAATCCATAGAGGTTGGCAATAAGAACATACATATCGATAATTACCTTAAATGTAAACAGGCTAAATGCTCCAACCAAAAGACACAGACTGACTGAATGGTTAAAAAAAAGAGACCCATATATTTGCTGCCTACAAGAGACTAATTTCAGATCTAGGGACACATACAGACTGAACATGAGAGGATGGAAAAAGATATTTCACACAAATGAAAATCAAAAGAAAGCTGATTAGCAATACTTATATCAGACAAAATAGACTTTAAAATAAAGACTGTGACAAGAGACAAAGAAGGACACTACATAATGATTGAGGAATCAATTGAAGAAGAAGATATAACAATTGTAAATATATATGCATCCAACAGAGGAGCACCACAATATATCAGAAAATATTAACAGACATAAAAGGAGAAATTGACAGTAACACAATAATAGAAGGGGATTTTAACACCTCACTTACATCAATGGACAGATCATCCAGACAGAAAATCAAGAAGGAAACACATGCCTTAAATGACACATTAGGATAGATGGACTTAATCAATATTTATAGAGCACTCTATTCAAAAGCAACAGAATACACATTCTTTTCTTTTCAAATATTCTCCAAGATAGATTACCTGCTAGGTCACAAAACAAGCCTCAATAAATTTAAGAAAATTTAAATCATATCAAGCATTTTTTCTAACCACAACAATATGAGATTAGAAATCAACTACAAGAAAATAACTGCAAAAAACACAAACATGTGGAGGCTAAACAATATGCTACTAAACAACAAATGGATCACTGAAGAAGGCAAAGAGGAAATCAAAAAATACCTAGAGACAAATGAAAACAAAAATATGATTTCTGAAACCTATGGGATGCAGAAAAAGTTCTAAGAGGGAAGTTTATAGAAATACAAGCTTACCTCAGGAAATAAGAAAAATCTCAAATAAACAATCTAAACTTACACCTAAAGCAACTAGAGAAAGAGAAACAAACGAAGCCCAAAGTTAGTAGAAGGAAAGAAATCATAAACATCAGGGCAGAAATATTAAAGACTAAAATATATATATCAATGAAACTAAAATCTAATTCTCTGAAAAGAAAACAAAATTCATAAACCTTCAGCCAGACTCATCAAGAAAAAAAGGGAGAGGACCAAAATCGATAAAATCAGAAATGAAAAAGGATAAGTTATGCCAACAAAATGGACAATCTAGAAGAAACAACTTCTTAGAAGGGTACAATCTCCCAAAACTGAACTAGGTGCAAATAGAAAATATGAACAGACTAATTACCAGTAATGAAATTGAATCAGTAATTTAAAATCTTCCAACAAAAGTCCAAGATCAGATGGCTTCACAGGTGAATTCTATCACACATTTAGAAAAGAGTTAACATTTATCCTTCTGAAACTATTCCAAATAAATTACAGAGGAAGGAACCCTTCTGAACTCATTCTATGAGGCCAGAATCACCCTGATACCAAAATCAGAGGAAGATATCACTAAAAAAAGGAAATTACAGGCCAAAATCAGTGATGAATGTAGAGCAAAAGTTTTCAACAAAATACTAGCAAACCAAATCCAACAGTACATTAAAAGGATCACACACCATGATCAAGTGGGATTTATCCTGGGATGAAGGATTTCTCAATATCTACAAATCAATCTGTGTGATACACCACATCAACAAATTGAAGAATAAAAACCATATGATCATCTCGATAGATGCAGGAAAAGCTTTTGATAAAATTCAACATCGATTTACGATCAAAACTCTCCAGAAAGTGGTCACAGGGGAACATAACTCAACATAATAAAGGCCATATTTGACAACCCCACAGCTAACATCAAAGTCAACACTGAAAAGCTGAAAGCATTTTTTCTAAGATCAGGAACAAGGCAAAGATGCCCACTCTTACCACTTTTATTCAACATGGTTTTGGAAGTTCTAGCCATAGCAATCAGAGAAGAAAAAGAAATACAAGAAATCCAAATTGGAAAGGAAGAAGTAAAACTGACACTCTTTGCAGATGACATGATACTGTACATAGATAATCTTAAAGATGTCACCAGAAGACTACTAGAGCTCATCAATCAATTTGGTAAAGTTGCAGGATACAAAATCAATACACAGAAATCATTTGCATTTCTATATCCTAAAAATGAAGTATCAGAAAGAGAAATTAAGGAAACAATCCCATTTACCATCACATAAAAAAAATAAAATACCTAGAAATGAACCTACCTAAGGAGGCAAAAAACCTGTATTCTGAAAACTATGAGACACTGATGAGAGAAAATTGAAGATGACACAAAGAGATAGAAAGATACACTGTGTTTTCTACTGTAAGAATATTGTCAAAATGACCATACTGCTCAAGACAATCTACAGATTCAATGCAATCCTCATCAAGTTACCAATGGCATTTTTCACAGAGCTAGAACAAAAAATTTTTAATGTATATGGAAACACAAAAGATCCCCAATAGCCAAAACAGTCTTCAGAAAGAATGGAGCTGGAGGAATCATGTGCCCTAACTTCAGACTATACTACAAAGCTACAGTAATCAACAGTATGGTACTGGGACAAAAACAGAAACATAGTTCAATGGAACAGGATAGAAAGCCCAGAAATAAGCCCATGCACTTATGATCCATTAATCTATGACGAAAGACGCAAGAATATATAATGGAGAAAAGACAGTCTCTTCAATAAGTGGTGCTGGCAAAACTGGACAACTACATGTAAAAGAATGAAATTAGAACATTCTCTAATACCATATATAAAAATAAACTCAAAATAGATTAAAGTCCTAAATGTAAGACCAGGTACTCTAAAATTCTTAGAGAAAAACATAGGTAGAACACTCTTCGACATAAATTGCAGCAATATCTTTTTGGATCCATCTCCTAGAGTATTGGAAACAAAAGCAAAAATAAACAAATGGAACCTAATCAAACTTATAAGCTCTTGCACTGCAAAGGAAACCATAAACAAAATGAAAAGACAACCTATGGACTAGGGGAAAGTATTTGTAAACAATGTGACTGACAAGGGCTTAATTTCCAAAATATATAAGCAACATATACAGATCAGTATCCAAAAAACAACCCAATCAAAAAATGGGCAGAAGACATAAATAGACATTTCTCCAAAGAAAACATACACATGGCTAACAGGCACATGAAAAGATGCTCAATATTGCTAATTATTAGAGAAATCCAAAACTGCAATGAGATACCACCACACACTGGTCAGAATGGCCATCATCAAAAAGTCTACAAATAATAAGTGCTGGAGAAGGTGTAGAGAAAAGGGAACCCTCTTACATTGTTGGTGGGAATGTAAATTGGTACAGCCACTAAGAAAATAGTATGGAGCTTCCTTAAAAAACTAGAAATAGAGTTTCCATATGATCCTGCAATCCCACTCCTGGGTACATGTATGAAGAAAACTCTAACTCCAAAAGATACACTCACCCCAGTGTTCATTGCAGCACTATTTATAATAGCCAATAATAGATGCAGCTTAAATGTCCATAGACAGATAAATGGATAAAGATTATGTGGTATATATATATATATATATATAACTAAATCACTTTGCTGTAAGCCTGAAATATTGTAAATCAACTATAATTCAATTTTTTTAAAAGAGAGAAGAGAAGTAGAGAAAGACAAAGGGAGAATGAGAAAAAAAAGAGGTGCATGGTGGGAAAGGAAATGAGAGAAAAGGCCTTCAGAAATATGAAGTATTGGGTGTCATCTTCACAGGCTTTATATATAATTGGAGGGGGCTGGGAAGTTTGGGATGAGCGACCTGCATCCTGTTTGTGTGGGACAAACATCCCCCACTCTCAGAACTGGTTGAACACTGGGATTCTGGGCAAGGGAACAATAGGCTAGCCCCTGAGAAACTTGTTCATCTTCTGAGCTGGATGTCAGGAGCCCTCTCACAGGGCAGTGATTTGGGATCCACTACAGGAGCTCCAGGCAGCTTAAGGTTCAGAGATAGGGAGAGAAGCCCTTCATGACTGTCAGAGGCCTCACGTCCCTACCCAGAGGGAGGCTATGACTGGATGCCTGCAGCATGCATTAATTCCCACAGATTCCTACCCAGGCCCTGGGTTTGCAGATTGAACAAGAGCTAACTCCTTTAGAGTCTGAGCTCAGAGGCTAGTCAATTGTCATTGGTATAATTAGTATCATACCTACAGATTTCATCCTACAATAATTATAATCCCATATTTTGCAAATAAAGGGTAAGGACTTGATTAAAGCTGTTGTGAAAAATTATCTAAAACTTGGAAATTAGAAAAAAGGATGACTATATGTCCTTTCAGTGTCACAAGGGAGCATAACAGATTTTCCCAAGGATTATTTAGGGGGATGCACCTTTGTTGAACTTGCTGTTTATCATTGTGTATGGCTGACTGTGAAGGATGTTCATGTCTTATAGTGCAGTTGGGTATCTAGCATTTTACTCCCACTTAACACCATAAGCCCAGTGACTTTATCCTTCTACTTAATCTCTCTGAAGGATTTTTGTCCTTTTACATTAGACTATTTTTGTTCAAATAGTTGAGGTCAACTTTATTGTTTGGTCTAGTTACTGAGCTAAAAGGATCTAGCTAGCTAAATAGGACCCCAAAAGTCTTTATTTTAAAGTCTATTTAGCTAAAAGGATCCCCAAAAGGTAATTATGAGAATAAAATCAGTACCCTAAAGACATGTTACTTATTTGAATCTCCTTATAAAGCAACTACAGGGATATGTCGACTGAAAAAAAATGCACAATCTGAAATTTGAGAAATTATGTTTTATTTGGTGGATTTTCTGAGGACTTCAATCCCGGAAGACAGCCACTTATATAGACCTGAGGGACTGCTCTTAAGAGGTAAGGGAGGGGCCAGGATATATAGGGCTTTTTGCAACAAAGACCACGTAGTCAGAACATCAAAAGATTGCCATTAATTAAAGAAAACCAGATATCCCAAGTTAATGAATTTAGCACTTTTCTATGTATGGAAAGATACAAGAGTCTGGGCCCATTGATATCATTCCTTTGATATGAAATCATACCTTAGCTATCTAGAGCCAGTATCCTGTTCTTTCCCATCCTGAGTCCCCTCAGGGTGCACCATTGGGGTTGGCTGAGAGCTTGGCAGTGGACAGCCCATTTGCCTCCATTCTGAGTTCCCTCAGGACTCACCATCGTGGCAGCTGTAGTGGCTTGATGGCTGCAAAATCCTTTGTTTACTAATATGGCAGGCAATATTTTTCATTCACAGATTCAAAGACAGGGAGAGGTATCTTTTTTTGCATGCAAAAGGAAGAGTGGAAAGGCACAGGAAACACACTTCACCACCTTCACAGCTCTCCTCAAATTGGATCTATCCAGGACCATTCATTTGAGGCAGGCACTGCAGGAGGATAAGAAAGGAAGAGAGTAACAATCTCCCCAGGCACAGGCAGGAATTGGAGGTGAAATTTAATTTGAGTGAGCTTTACCCTCATTAAATTAATTGATTGGGGTAATGAATTGAGAAAATTTACCATTTGTTTGGGGATTCTGGAGATAAATCTCATCCCCTACTATGATTCCAAGACTTCTGGAAGCAAATTGATACAGAGAATTCTGTCCAAAATCCAGCCAGCCAGCTACCTGGATGTTTTGATGCCATTGTTACGGGTTTGAATGGAACATTACCTGAGTTCAGAGAATCATTGATATAGTACACCAAGTTGCTAGTTGAAAATAAAAAATTTTTAGCTCACTACAATTGAAGTGACAAGATATTTGGGTTTGTATAGCCCAAATTGCAGTCTTGGTCATAACATTTCTGGGTCTAGTTTCTTCACTGGCAAACTGGGAATAAAAATACTAACCTTACTTCCCTCACATGGGTTTTGACAGATCACAGGAGAACAGAATGGCACTTTACACTATACAATGTTGTAACAATAACTCCATAACTACAATGAAAGTTCACATTTGATAGAGGAAAGAAGAAAAGCATTCAGTAGTCACTGGCCCACAGCAGGGTCAGGACCCTCCCAGGCAGGGCTTGCAAAGACTCTCTGCCCTGGAGGTGATGGGAGCTTCGTCCTTGGCCATTTTTCTCCAAGGCCCCATCTGTAGTGAGCACTCGGGAGGATACAGTTTTGAGGGAGCATAACTTTCAGAGTACTCACCCCAATCTTGCAAGTTTGAGACCTCAGTATAGCTTTACAACCACAGGCTTTGTATGTTAGGCATATTGTTTCTCTGACAATTCCTATTAAAACATGGTAGGCTTCTCTTGAGTTTGTTTCCAGTTGGCTCCATATGCCAGAAACAATACCCTATATTTGTTCCCAAACATATTCCTCAAGTCTGCTTTATTTTTTGCTTCCCAACCCATGCCTTTTTTTTTCCTCAATGTAATGCAACTATGTAGAGAACAACTGAATCAACGGGTCTGAAGAGACAACATTCTCAGTCTGACCCTTGCCACAGGTCTTAATCCTTTGGTCTACTGGAAAGTCCTAGTGAGATTTTGCTATTCAAATAAGACCAAAGTCTTGTTTGGTCTTATCTCTTAAACTATTTAGGGTCCAGCAACAGTAGGTCTTTCTAACACCTTAAGGCCTTTAGTCTCTGAACTTTCTGTATTCCTTCACTCTCTGTTTGCAAACCAGACAAACTTGCTTGAGCTCATCTCTTTCTTGTTATACTGTTAATACCTTACTAAGCCCAGCAACAACCAAGACACACTCTTAGTCTAGTTATTACAACAACTTCTACAGAGCCACAGACTCAGTGAATATGTGATCTGTCTTCCAAGTCATCACAGGTTTTATTTTAACAAAAGTTTGGCCATCACAACATGAGTCTCCATCTTTCTTCCTGCTAAATGTGTTACCTCACCAACTGCTGCCTGATTAGGCTAATGCCACACAATTTTAGTTTTTTGATTATGGAAGCATTTCACTTCGGAGTACAAATACTTGTGCTGGCTTGCCTAGGGTACACTGTAACAATAAACAGACTCCAACATGTAATGGCTGAACACTTGGACATTTTTTTCTCATTCACAGAATAGTTTGAGGAGATTCTAGATCAACAGGGAGGTGGTGTGTGTGTGTGTGTGTGTGTGTGTGTGTGTGTGTGTTTCTGCTCCACACAGTCATTTTAGGGACCAATGTTTTATATGTTTTCCATGGCATCATCCTATCATCCCATCAACTGGAAGGGAAAAGAGGATGTAGGAAGTTTTTATGGGCCAGGACCAGAAGTGCATAATCACTTTAGCTCACATTCCATTAGCTGGAACTCAGTCACACGGCTACAGCTTCAAGGGACCCTGGGAAATGTAGTTTAGCTGTGTGCACAAGAAGAATAAATGGGTTTTTATAAACAGTGAGCAGTGTGTTCCGCAATGCCCCTCTCTGAGACAATTCATCCGTACATATCAAGGGGTGCTGACCTCACAGGTCTATGGGGGTGAGAAGGTGAGACAATGTTGTGGGACACCACTCTGAAATGTTAAGCTGTGGATGAAACATATTGGGGGTAGCATAGTGAAACATCAGGTAAAATATAACTGAACAGAGAAACTGTCTCCACATGGGCTATGTGAGTAACTTTTCCCCTTGCTTTAGACTATTCCCTTATGGAAAATGATGCCTATCCATCATCGGAAATAACTTCCAGACATTTGTTTACATGCATCAATGCACCATACATCTAGCACATAATTTTCGTGTGTCTTTCATAAATTATCATTGAGAAAGAATGTGTCAGTTTTTTACACAAGAGCTTTGACAATAATGTGATGCCATAGCTATTTCCAGATACTTTGTCTACAGTAAAAAAAAAATGAACTAGAAAAGTGAGCTGTCACTTTGGCAGTATGGTTGTGTAAGACATGCCCTCATCTGTGCCAACTTGGGCTCTGTTTCTTAGTAGTCTGGTGGTGGAGTTCCACCCTGCAGAGCAAATATTAGGGAGTGTATGTATTCCAGTGCTTTTGGATCTCAGGAAGGCTCCAGGGTGGGTGCAGAGATGAAGGGGAATCTTCTGGTAAATTTCTGGGATGAGAGAAGGAGGTAACCCTTGTCTTTGGAAACACCTGAGGAGTTAGAAAAATCTAGTGTTGGTGGGGAGGTTTCTAGGAAGAAAACACAAGTAGTTAAATGACAGCTAAACAAGAATTTGATTAAAGTTTCTGTATTTTAAAAAAGTCTCTGTATTTGAAGGATAAGAAAAGACTTTTGTGACATGCAAAGTCATATTGTAAGCAGTTCTTTACAGTAAACCGCCCTCAGCAGCAATCCCCATTTCCAATCACTTTAGCAAAGCTATATTGTAACTAACTTTTAAACCAGGCACCCCCATGCTCTACTCAACTCCTGCTCAAGCACACTTTTCAAATTTTTAATCACACAATACCTTACTAGTGTTGACTTAAAAATATATATATGCACAACGTGAGAGTTGTGAGTTGTTTTATTTGGGGCAAAATGAGGACTGAAGCCTGGGAAACAGCTTTTCAGTTAACTCTGAGAAAGTGTTCCTCAGAGGAGACGGGAGGAGCCAGGATATATAAGAGTTTTGCAACACGAGCAGGTAATTGGGACCTCAAAAGTTTATTGTTAAATAAAGAAAACCAGATATCTCAAGTTAAGGAATTTAGCGCTTTTTATGTATGGGAATGTGCAAGATTCTGGGCTCACTGAAGTCATTCCTTTGATATACACCTTAGCTATCTGGGGCCTGTATTTTCACAGCCTGAGTTTCCTCAGAGCTCACTGCAGGGAGTGGCTGAAGTCTGATGGCTGCTGGATGACAGGTCTTCTTTTCAGCCCTGAGTTTCCTCAGGGCTCACCAGTTCATATTGGAGGGCTGCAGTCATTTGTGACTGTGACATCCTTTGTTTATTGATATGTCAGGAAATATTCCATTTATAAATATTCCATTCCATTTATAAATATTCCATTTATCACTAGTCAGTTCTTTCCATAGTTCAAAGAAGTAGAAATGAAGAATAAGTAATTGACAGATGGCTAGATATCTTCCCTAGCTTCCCATTCAGTATTATCCTGAACAAACTCTGTGACCAAACTGTGTGAACAAGATAACATCTAGAGGAAGATCACAAGGAACCTGCACTCGGTGGGTGATGGTGATGACTTTGACTCCCTATCTCAATGATTAACTGAGATTACTTCCCTCTTTTACTTTAAAACTTTCATGGTCTAGCAGAATTTTTGGAGGTGGTCTTTGGGGATGCTTGTTAGCACAAGCTCCTTTGCCCGATGCATAGTAAGGCCAAACAAACCAAAATGTCAGAGTTTGGAGCAGAGAAAAGTTTATTGCAGGGCCATGCAGGAAATGAGTCACTGGGGACAAAATGAGTCTTTGATGGCCAGGGGACCCTTGTGGACATTTGCTCACCTTGGGTTCTTGGTTGAGACTAGGATTGGGGGTGTCAAGTAAAAAAATATTCACAACATAAAAGTTGAGAGTTATGTTTTATTTGGCAGGAATTTTTAGGACTTCAGCCCATGAAGGCAGCATCTCAAGTATCCCTGAGAGAACTGCTCCAAGGAGGAGAGGGGAGAGCTAGTATATATAGGAGTTTTGCAACAAAGGGCAGGTAGTAGGAGCAAAAGACTACCATTAATTAAAGAAAACTAGAAATCTCAAATTAAGGAATTTAACACTTTTCTATGTATGGGAAGATGCAAGGGTCTGGGATCACTGAAATCATTCCTTTGATATGCACCTCAGTTATCTGGGGCCAGTATCCTGTGTTTTCACAACCTGAGTTTCCTCAAGGCTCACCACTGTCTGTGGCTGCAATCACTGATAAGGAAATGGGTGGCTCATGCTCTAAAAAGCTCTAGCTCTCCGAAGGGTTTCAGTAAAGCATTTTTAAAAGCTATGTGAGGCAAGGGGTGGGGGGTCACAGGGTATGTGATCAGCTCATGCACAATTCTCTGATTGGCTGATGGTGAGGTAACAGGGCGGTATCACAGGGGTGAACATTACCAGTTGTTAAGCTCCAGGAAGACTGGGGCTATGTGCTCATGGTCGTCAAGTAGTTAACTTCTATTTGGAGGGGGGTTTTCATATCTGTAAAACAACTCAGGAAACGTGCATCAAATACTTTTATCTGGATACTTCAGAGAGGAGCTAAAGCAGAGGATATGGGGGAAGAACCTGTCCTGGGAAGGTCCCATAGGGACCTGCTCAGTTATATGCTGAGTCCAACATCTCCCCAGATAGCCAGTATTCTGATTAAGGGCACCTTTCTCCTCTACCATTTATGAATATGTAATTGATTTTGTAAATGGCGAGCAGCAGGACCCAATTCATTAGGTAACAATATGTAAAAGATGGATTTAATTTCATTCATTTGATTATGAAACAATGTTTTCACTAAGACCCCCCCCCTCTTCTTCTTGAGACTTGTTAGCACAAAAATTGAAAGGTTTTAGATACCTTCCCAGTATAAAATGAGGTATCAGTGTGTGTGTCTGTGTGTCTGATTTTAAATCATACAACTCTTTTCTTTCTTTTCCTCAAGGTCATAGAGGAGTATGGGCAAATAGTGACTATTTTAAGTTCTTTTTTTCTTTAAGTCAAAGTGAAGTATGTAACTTTAGCCTTAAACTATGTTTCCTTGTCCAAATATGTACATAGTGTGTGTGAGAGTAATTATCCTGCAAAAAATAAAAACAAAAAAGTAGATGGATCAGATCAGTTTTCAGTGATATGTGATTTCTTGTGTTAGTGCTAATGTTACTAGTGTTTTTATTACTATTAATTGATGTAAGTGTTAGTATTAGTGTGAGACAATTGAAGTGAGTGACCTCTAAGGGGTAGACCAACCCTAAGGTTTATGCACTTTTTTAACATGTATGCCCATTCATTTCCACTTTTACTCACATTCAGAAGGGGAGACAGCATTTTAGGTGGAAGAAACAGCACATGAAAAGACTGGGAGGTAGAAATTGAAACAGGATGGAAGGGGGCAGTGCACAACATTTAAAAGAATGTCATAGCTATATGACACGAAAAAAACTGGTTAGAACCAACTGGTCCAAGATGGCAGAAGATATGTCTTCCAGTAGACCTTGAGCCTCATTATATACTCATTGTAATACATTAGCATGCTAAATGACACACCCGCCAGCACCATAACAGTTCTGAGGCTCACCATAAAAGGTCAAAAAGTGGGTGTGGCCCATTTCCTGGAAATCTCTGCCCCTTCCCTGAAATAGTTGGAATAATCCTCCCATTCATTAGCCTATGAAATTACCCAGCCCATAAAAACTAACCACACCATATTTTGGGGGCCTCTTGCCTTCTGAGATGGCCCATACTCTGCCTGTGGAGTGTGTTTCTCTCTAAATAAATCCACTTCTTACCTGTTACTTTGTCTCTCACTGAATTCTTTCTGCAATGAGACATCAAGAACCTCAAAGTCACTGGGGACAAAATGAGTCTTTGATGGCCAGGGGACCCTTGTGGACATTTGCTCACCTTGGGTTCTTGGTTGAGACTAGGATTGGGGGTGTCAAGTAAAAAAATATTCACAACATAAAAGTTGAGAGTTATGTTTTATTTGGCAGGAATTTTTAGGACTTCAGCCCATGAAGGCAGCATCTCAAGTATCCCTGAGAGAACTGCTCCAAGGAGGAGAGGGGAGAGCTAGTATATATAGGAGTTTTGCAACAAAGGGCAGGTAGTAGGAGCAAAAGACTACCATTAATTAAAGAAAACTAGAAATCTCAAATTAAGGAATTTAACACTTTTCTATGTATGGGAAGATGCAAGGGTCTGGGATCACTGAAATCATTCCTTTGATATGCACCTCAGTTATCTGGGGCCAGTATCCTGTGTTTTCACAACCTGAGTTTCCTCAAGGCTCACCACTGTCTGTGGCTGCAATCACTGATAACTGTGACATTCTTTGTTTACTGCTCTGGCAGGCAATATTCCATTTATCAGGGGGCAACCCAGAAGTACCCTGTGTGGACCTTCTTAAGGTATGAGTCGCAGAATTGCCCATACTTGATCTTCCCCTTGATTCACCAGCGTGGTCAAGGTTGCAAAGCTGCACTCACGAGGACCAAACTAACATTTTCCATGATTTCAGAGTGCTCCCATCTCTATGTCTCTAACTATTTGCTTTGTCAATAAAATATTGACATTACATGCTCTCCTGGAATTTAATAGATACCAAGCCTGGCTCACTTCCACATACCCTGAAGAGATAACCCAGCAACACTTTTACAAACATTACCATTTATAACCAGCATTTGTAATGATAAACATAATACCCTATGCTATAAAATGTGGTTTTGTTTTTAATTATTGATATTTTCAGATATGCTCTCTTCTTTGAGCCTTATATTGCTAGAGGTAGGCAAGAGTGGTACTCCCCATTTTTTCAGGGATGAAGCAATTTAGAGCACAGCCTAAAGAATTAAGTCTCTGGCATGCAGTCCTAAGTAAGTTAGAGGCACAACCAAGAATAGAACAGAGATCTAAATTTCCCTTCCTGCCACACTACACCTTTGTGTACATTTTTTGATGAGGAGTCAGATTTTATTTTAAGCCACTCCAGAGTACTTAATTGGCATCTTGTTTTAATTATACCACTTACATACTGAATTTATTATAGTTGTTATGAGGAGATTAAGTCAGCTAAGTCACTCAGGAGAGCAGCACTTGAACTAGGCTTTTAATTGGGCTGGTGAAAGATAAATTAAGCATAACAACATGTGAATTTTTAAAATGATTCTGTTAGGTAGATAGAGCTAACTTTTACCCCTGCACATTATAGATACTAATCATCTCTTGTTCCCAATATTTTTCATATTCTTTTCCTTTTGTTTGCCTCCCCTGCTGGAGGTTCAATGTTTCATGGAGTGAAAACTTGGATTATTGCATGATCTTATCATGCAAAAATACTGGATTTACTTTATTTAGCACACAGGAGCAGTCTTTAAACATTTGCATCTTTTCCTCTTTCTTGCATAGCAGAACAGAAACCTAGGCAAAGCTTGTGGTCTGGAATTTGGATTAAGAGCAGTGTGTGTAGCCCAGCACAGACCCAAAGTGGGGATTCGGAATAATTCTGTCGACTGAGAAAAAATGCACAACCTGAAAGTTGAAAGTTATGTTTTATTTGGCAGATTTCCTGGGGACTTCAAGCCCAGGAAACAGACTCTCAGATCACTCTGAGGGACTGCTACTAAGAGGTAAGGGAGGAGCCAGTATATATAGGTGTTTTTGCAACAAGACCAGGTAGTCAGAACATCAAAAGATTACCATCAATTAAAGAAAACCAGCTGTCCCAAGTTAAAGAACTTACCTCCCCCCATTCCCTTTAAAAACTGTCATGGCTGAGCAAGATCTACAGAGTTGGTCTCTGGAAACAATTCCACCATCTCCCCAGATTTCTGACTTTTCTGTTTAAAACACCTTCTGCTGACACTGAAATTGAAACTGTTAGGTGGCATTTCAGGGGTCTCCGAGGAGCTCTGGTTCTTTATGTCTCAGTGCGTAAAGAATTCAACCAGAGACAAAGTGATACATAAGAAGTGACTTATTAGAATAGGATGCTTGTGAGGCTTACAAGTGTGTGGGTGAGAGGGTGCCGTGCCCCGAGAGGAAAAGTGGGGAGAGGTAAAAGGCCACTTTCCTCCTCATCCTTGAGTAGACATCATGCTTCCATCATCATCTCCTCCTCCAAGTTGGGCAGGGGAGTTTCGTTGTCCCTACATGGTCAAGCCAGAACTCTCATGACAGTATGAAAAAAATTATTTCAGGTCTCAGTACAATGAGGGTCTTTCACTTTGTAATGTCACCTTTCCATAAATTATTGTTTTTTTATGTGTGCTGAGAGCACGTCCTAGGGGTCATTAACTTACTGAGCTCACTGGGCAGGATGTGGGTTTCATGCCACCATTGTTTTGGGGCATAGCTCATGCTTCTGTTGCACGGTTTTGTTGCTAAGCAAGCCTGCTTGACTGTGTGGTTAAGCAAACCTGCTTTCTTGAGTGATCATTAACCTACAGGGGTCTCCCATAGTTTTATCTTTTGTAATGCTCTTGTTTTAAAGTCTGTCTTGTGCAATAACAATATATCCATATTCTCTGTCTTTTATTTAAAGTATACATCATTATATTTTACTCTCCTTTTCCTTCTAACTTTTGTGTATCTTTATACTTAAGGTGCATTTCTTGTAAGTAGTAAGTAATTTTTTTTCTTTAACCTAGTCTCACAATCTTTGTCTTTTGATTAGAATATTATCTGTAGATTTATATTTAATGTTATACTTGAGTCTAAGTGTGTTAGCCTATAATTTATTTTCTATTTAGCTCACCTTTGTTCCTTTTTTTACCTTTCTTGCCATTCTCTGATCACATTGCAATATGTGTTACTATTATTTTTATTATAATAGTATTTCTCTTATTTCATTTCTCCCTCTCCTTGTTAGTTTTGCAATCTTTGTTATTTTTTATTGTTAGCCTCAAAATTACAGCATTTATTCTTTACTTAGAATCTACCATACATTAGTATTTTGCCATTCCCTGGACTATTCAAGGGCCCTAGAACACTTTAACTCCATTTATTTCCTTTTATATTCTATTTTTTTACCAACTTTTCAAGAATATTTAGACTATTTGTTTTTTGTTACTAATCTTTCTATGACATCACATTCTTTTTTGTACTTATGTTTGCTTCATCTTTCTATTAGTTGGCATACAATTTTAAGTAATTTTTTTCAAGGATTTCTGACAGTTATGTTTTTTGAGCCTCTCAGTATCTAAACTTGGCTTTCTCTTTCCTTCCCAAATGAACATAATGTGACATTTACAAACTTTAACCCTTGATAATAATTTGATTTTGTTTTTAATCATAATACTTAAAGGAGTTTTTTTTAGTGTAGTTCAGATGTTTTCCATTTTTTGTCTAGGTGGGAATCTCTTCTCATTTATTTTACCCGTTACAGTTCTGTATGTATTTGTGCCTTTTAAGTGACAAGCTCCATGACAAAGATAACAACAGAATATAAAATTGCTGCTTTCCAGGAACGTAAAGGAGTATACTTGGGGGAATACGTAAATAAAATGTTTGTTACAATTTAGTAGATCAAGGACCATCATATGGGAAACAAAGGGCAGCATGAGATCACATACAATAGGTACAAAGCTCAGATGGGGGTCTCAGGTAGTGTTTCCTGGAGGAAATTTGAGACGTTTAATAAATCACAATAATTTCTGGGCCTTATCATTATTATTACTTATAAATTTAGCCTCTGCTTCTCTGACAGGAACAATGCTAGTAATTGTAACAAACATACCTTTGTGCCCATGGTTGGGACCCCCGACCAGTCAACCTAAGAGGGACTGTCTTCTCAACCACTTAGCACAGGTGGAGGATCTTCAAGTTAGAACTGGAGGAATTGTGATTTAATATTATCTGTGGCAATTAGTGACTGGAAGATTGTTCATTGGTCTCAGTACATCCAGCTGATTAAAGAGTGAGGTTTCTTTTAGTTGTTGTTTGTTTTTCTGATGAGGACCATTTTTTTAAAGTCTTTATTGAATTTGTTACAATACTGCTTCTCTTTTATGTTTTGATTTTTTGGCTGCAAGACATGTGGGATCATAGCTCCCCGACCAGAGATCATACCCTCACCCCCAGCATTGGAAGGCAAATTCTTAGCCACTGGACTGCCAGTGGACCACTGGTGCCTAGAGTCAGAGTTTTGAACTGTGCAGTATCCCCTAACTGCTCCATAGATTTGCTGAAACCCACCTCTGTGGCCGATTAAACAGAGTGTGATAATGATTTCTATGATATCTTCAAATGCACTTACAGCCAGCCATGCATGACTTCTTAGCTTGCACATTTCTCACCCTCTTCCCCCAGCAATGTATGTTTACAAAGATTGATGAGGCTAAAACGAATAATAAGAATCATTGTTTGTCTTAATTTGGGTTTTCCCAGAAGACCTTCAGACAAGGTTTGGAAAGGTGCAAAGAATGCCATCAAGGGAGTGGGGCAGCAAGACAGAGAAGGGAAGGCAGCCAATGTGGGGGAGTTATCAGGACAGCTACCACAATAGGCTGGTAGGGAATGGAAACTCTGGTAGCAAGTGTAGAGCACACACCTCACAGTTCTTTCACCCAAAGAGCATGAGAGGGACTTCCCTGATGGTGCTGTGGTTAAGAATCTGCCTGCCAATGCAGGGGACATGGGTTTGAGCCCTGGTCTGGGAAGATCCCACATGCCACAGAGCAATGAAACCCATGTGCCACAACTACGGAACCTGTGCTCTAGAGCCCAAGAGCCACAACTACTGAGCCTGTGTGCCACATCTACTGAAGGCACATGCCCAGAGCCTGTGCTCCACAAGAGAAGCCACCACAATGAGAAGCCCATGCACCACAATGAGGAATAGCCCCCCATTTACCCCAAGTAGGGAAACCCCACGCACAGCAATGAAGAAACAATGCAGCCAAAACTAAATAAATTCATTAATTAATTTTAAAAAACAACATAAGATCTGGGGTATTTATACAGTCATTGGTTGAGGGCTGTCCTCAGCACTTGCCATGGGCCTGCAATGGGTGTGGGCAAAGGATCTCCCCAGGAGACCTGAAGAAATCCCTCACACAGAGGAATGCAGATACTGGCAGCTGGAAGTGGGCTGGGGCTCTCAGAAGTGGGGTGGCTCAACAGATATGGACAGGGTCAGTATTACACCTGGTTCTTCATGCTTTTTACCCAACATACACCAGTCCTTATAGAATAAATTCTTAAATATAAAACCATCCACTTTTGGATCCTTGAGGAAAAAAATAAACATGTTTGAGTTGCTTAAGCTGCACCATCTCTGTCCTCTACCTGGACCATACAGCAACTCATGAATACAATCAGCTTTTGGTATCTGTGGGTTTCACATCCATGGATTCAACCAACCACGAACTGAAAATATTAATTAAAAAATTCCAAAGAGCAAAACTTGAATTTGCCATGATGGCAACTATTTACATAGCATTTACAATGTATCAAGTATCAATATCATAAGTAATCTAGAGACGATTTAAAGTATATGAGAGGACTCTGATACCAAAACCAGACAAAGATACTATAAAAAAAGAAAGAAAATTACAAACCAATATCACTGATAAATATAGATGAAAAAATCCTCAGCTAAATACTAGCAAACAGAATCCAACAACATATGAAAAGAGTCATACACCATGATAAAGTGTGATTTATCCCAGGAATGCAAGAATTTTTCAATATACACAAATCAATCAATGTGAGACACCATATTAACAAACTGAAGAATAAAAACCATATGATAATCTCAACTGATGCAGAAAATCTTTTGACAAAATTCAACACCCATTTATAATAAAAACTCTCCAGAAAGTGGGAATAGAGGGAACCTACCTCAAGAGAACAAAGGTCATATATGACAAACCCACAGCAAACATCATTCTCAATGGTGAAAACTGAAAGCATTTCCTCTAAGATCAGGAACAAGACAAGGATGTCCACTCTCGCCACTATTATTCAACAGTTTTGGAAGTCCTAGTCATGGCAATCAGAGAAGAAAAAGAAATAAAGGAATACAAATTGGAAGAGAAATAAAACAGTCACTGTTTGTAGATGACATGATAGTATACATGGATAATCCTAAAGATGCCACCAGAAAACCACTAGAACTAATCAATGAATTTGGTAAAGTTGCAGGATACAAAGATAATGCACAGAAATCTCTTGCATTCCTATACACTAACAATGAAAGGTCAGAAAGAGAAATTAAGGAAACAATCCCATTCACCATTGCAACAAAAAGAATAAAATACCCAGGAATAAACCTAACAAAGGAAGTAAAAGATCTGTAATCAGAACACTATAAGAACCTGGTGAAAGAAATCAAAGATGACACAAACAAATGGAGAGATATACCATGTACTTCGATTGGAAGAATCAATGTTGTGAAAATGACTATACTACCCAAAGCAATCTACAGATTCAGTGGAATCCCTATCAAATTACCAGTGGCATTTTTTACAGAACTAGCACAAAAAAACTTAAAATTTGTATGGAAACACAAAAGACCCCTAACAGCCAAAACAATCTTGAGGGGGAAAAAACAGAGCTGGAGGAATCAGACTCCCTGACTTCAGACTATACTACTAAGCTACAGTAATCAAGACAATATTGTACTGGCACAAAAACAGAAATATAGATCAATGGAACAGGATAGAAATCCCAGAGATAAACCTATGCACCTCTGGTCAACTAATCTATGACAAAGGAGGTAAGGATATACAATGGAGGAAAGACAGTGTCTTCAATAAGTGGTGCTGGGAAAACTGAACAGCGACATGTAAAAGAATGAAATTAGAACACTCCTTAACACCATACACAAAAATAAACTCAAAATGGATTAAAGACCTAAATGTAAGACCGGACACTATAAAACTCTTAGAGGAAAACATAGGAATAACACTCTTTGACATAAATCACAGCAAGATCTTTTTTGACCCACCTCCTAGAGTAATGGAAATAAAGCCCAAATAAAAAAAAATGGGACCTAATGAAACTTAAAAGCTTTTGCACAGCAAAGGAAACCATAAAGAAGATGAAAAGACAACCCTCAGAATGGGAGAAACTATTTACAAATGAACCAATGGACAAAGGATTAATCTCCAAAATATATAAACAGTTCATGCAGTTCAATATTAAAAAAACAAACAACCCAATCCAAAAATGCGCAGAAGACCTCAATAGACATTTCTCCAAAGAAGACATACAGATGTCCAAAAAGCACATAAAAAGCTGCTCAACATCACTAATTATTAGAGAAATGCAAATCAAAACTACAGTGATGTATCACCTCACACTTGTTAGAATGGCCACCATCAGACAATCTACAAACAACAAATGCTGGAGAGAGTGTGGAGAAAAGGAAACATGGTTGTAGTGTTGGTGGGAATGTAAATGATAGAGCCATTATGGAGAACAGTATGGAGTTTCCTTAGAAACCTAAAAATAGAACTGTCATATGACCCAGCAATCCCACTACTGGACATATATCCAGAGAAAACCATAATTCAAAAAGACACATGCACCCCAATGTTCACTGCAGTACTATTTACAATAGCCAGGTCATGGAAGCAACCTAAATGCCCATTGACAGATGAATGGATAAAGGAGATGTGGTACATATATACAATGGAATATTACTCAGCCATAAAAAGGAACGAAATTAGGTCATTTGTAGAGATGTGGATGGACTTAGAGACTGTCATACAGAGTGAAATAAGTCAGAAAGAGAAAAACAAATATCGTATATTAACACATATATGTGGAATCTGGGAAAATGATACAGATGAACCGGTTTGCAAGGCAGAAATAGAGATACAGATGTAGAGAACAAACATATGGACACCAAGGGGAGAAAGCTGGGGGTGGTGGCAGGATGAATTGGGAGATTCGGATTGACATATATACACTAATATGTATAAAATAGATAAGTAATAAGAACCAGCTGTATAAATAAAATAAAATTCAAAAAAAAATTAAAAAATAAAGTATATGGGAGGGTATCCATAGGTTATATGCAAATGCTAGAGACTTTAGCATCTATGGCTTTTGGTATCTGCTGAGGACCTGGAACCAATCCCCCTGGGGATGCTTTGGCTACCTAGGGATGACTATAATTCAAGAGAGCTCCTGGGGCCATCTTTTCTTACCCAGTCTTCCTCCCCACCCCCCACCCCCCAGAGCTAACTAACTATACTACCTTTGGCATGGCCCATATGCAACCAAACATTCTGGGGGGGAAAATCTACTCTTTCATGGAGGAAAAAATTATTAAGTAGCTCCTGGATGCCAGACACCATGGAGAGCTCTCAGCAGGACAGTCAACCCCACTACAGTTACAGTATTTTCTGTTCTTTTGACATTTACACGCAGCCTCCTCCCTCCTGTAGGTTCCTATTGCAACAAATCCATGATCCTGGACAATACTCTTATGCTTAGTTGTACAATCTACCCCTAAAATTTCCAGCAGCAGTTCTTCAAACTCTTGTATTTGCCCTCATAACATATGGCATTATGGTGTAAATGATTGGAACAATATGAATAGTAAAGTAGAATTCAGGACTATTTCAAATTTTGTATTATAAAATTACCATTTGTTTTATTTAATATATATATAATTTACATTGTAAAATGCACCTTTTTGCTTGACCAGAGTTTTTTTTAATTAAAAAATCTGAAATAGCACAACAAATAACAAAAATTATGTCAGAAAGATGAATATATGCAATCTATATTCTTAAGCAAAATTATAACATAACTAGAAACTAATAGCCAAGTATAAAACTACTTTTATGCACGCTCTTTTGAATAATTTTTTTTTTTTTTTTGGCCATGCCACACAGCATGCGGGATCTTAATTCCCCAAGCAATGATTGAACCCAGGCCCTCTGCAGTGAGATCGCAGAGTCCTAACCACTGGCCACCAGGGAATTCCCTTGAATAATTATTTGACTAAGGAAGAAATCAAGGGTATGAAAACAGCTAATTGAAAAATAATGAGAATCAGGGTAATTTATATTTAAAATTATGGGATATGCATAAAGTTGTTCTCAAGTAATTTGTAATGCTAAATATATTTCTAAAAGTGAAAGCAAGAAAATATATTATTTTAAGTTAAAAAAAATGAAAAAAAGAAAAAATTATCCAAGGAATTAAAAAGAAATAAATTAAAATTTAAAAATAAATAAACCAGCAGCAGGAAAACAATGGCATGAAGAGATAGCGAATCCCAGGAAAGTGTTTTTACAAAGAATCAATAAAATGGGCCAGCTGCTGGAAAATCTAATAAGAAAACCCCATAATCAAAAGAAAAAAAAGGGATAGAATTTATATAGAAGTTACAAAACATAATAAAATGCGTACTTGTTTCCTAATAAATTTGGAAAATCATTGAAATGGAAATTTTATTAAGAAATTTAGATGACTACAATTAAGTGAGTCAATAAGAATTATCTTATTAAATCACTTGAGAAAATTAAGAACGTTTTTAAAGAATTATCCCCTCAACCCCAGACAAGCTCTCTATAATATTAAACCATTATAAAGCAATAGTAATTCTGAAAGTTTTGTTCTGGGAAAGGAGTTCATAGATTGTGCCAGCGAGAATTCTTTGGCAGCAAGTAACAGAAAAGCCTGCTTTAAATGAACTAAAACATAAGGACATTTATTGAATTATATAACAGGAAGTCCACAGGTGTTGGCTCCAAGCACAGCATAATCAGTGCTTCAAGTGTCATCAAGGAGCCTAGTTCATACCAGAACTCCCCTTGGCATCCTGGTTGTGCTGGTTTTGCACTTAGCCTGGCCCTAGTGTAGTTGCAAAGCAACATCATCAGTTTCAAGCATCTGGACATGATAAGAGCTGGAGAAAGGAAGAACCTGCATCTTCCTTGGGTCTCCTTTAAAGAGTGAGAAACTTTTGCCAAACCAGCAGATATTGTTTCACATCTCATTGGCCAGCTTTGGTCACATATCCATCCTGAAAGGGAGTGATTAGATAATTGGGTAGTCAATTATTTAAACCAATAGATTCTTAGAATAAAGAGTCTGTGTCTATTTTGGGTATTTCAGGAGCATTTTAAGATTTTCCACATAAAGTTTTACTTACTTCTTGTTAAGTTTATATTTTGATATTTATATCTTCTGCTGCTATTATAAACAAAATCATGTCTGTCATATTTTCTAATTCACTGCTGTTGTTATATATGAAAACTATGGATTTTTACATATTATTTATACCATATTTATTTACTTTAGTCTCTTTTTGTTCACTGAGGTTTTTAGTTAATTCTTTACGATTTCCCAGGTAAGAGTCATACCATCCACAAAGAGTGATAATTTAACCTTCTCTTTTCCAGTGTTTCTACTTGAATATTTTTCTTTTGTCCAATAAGAGTAGTTAATACCTCCAGTGCAATGTTAAATGAAAATGGGCATCTGTATTGTGTTCCTTATTGTTTTTGTATTTATTAATTCCTTTTTTTTTTTTAAAAACATCTTTATTGGGGTATAATTGCTTTACAATGGTGTGTTAGTTTCTGCTTTATAACAAAGTGAATCAGCTATACATATACATATGTTCCCATATGTCTTCCCTCTTGCGTCTCCCTCCCTCCCACTCTCCCCATCCCACCCTTCCAGGCTGTCACAAAGCACCGAGCTAATATCCCTGTGCCTTGCGGCTGCTTCCCCCCAGCTATCTACCTTACTACGTTTGTTAGTGTGTATATGTCCATGACTCTCTCTCGCCCTGTCAAAACTCACCCTTCCCCCTCCCCATATCCTCAAGTCCGTTCTCCAGTAGGTCTGCGTCTTTATTCCTATCTTAACCCTAGGTTCTTCATGATATTTTTTTCCCTTAAATTCCATATATATGTGTTAGCATACGGTATTTGTCTTTTTCTTTCTGACTTACTTCACTCTGTATGACAGACTCTAGGTCTATCCATCTCATTACAAATAGCTCAATTTCATTTCTTTTTAAGGCTGAGTAATATTCCATTGTGTATATGTGCCACATCTTCTTTATCCATTCATCCGATGATGGGCGCTTAGGTTGTTTCCATGTCCTGGCTATTGTAAATAGAGCTGCAATGAACATTTTGGTACATGACTCTTTTTGAATTTTGGTTTTCTCAGGGTATATGCCAAGTAGTGGGATTGCTGGGTCATATGGTAATTCCTTTTTTAAGTGATTAAAAAAATTTAAGAATGGGTCAAATGCCTTTTCAGCATCAATATGTTAAATTATTTTTCTCCTAATATCTATTAATATTATTGCCTGCCTTTCCTAACACTAAACCATCCTTGCATTTCTGGAACGAATCCTTCTTGGTCATGCTCCTATTCTCTTAATGAACTGCCTGGTTCTAATTGTTATATTTAAAACTTTAATATATTTGTAAGTGAGATTAATGCATACTTTTTTTTGTACAATTTTTTCATGTTTTGGTATCAATGTTACACTCGTTTAAAAATAATTTTGAACTTTTTATTATTTTTTTAAAGCCCAGGTTAGTTAAAATAGCATTCTAGTGATCTATTTTTCAGAGACTTGGTAGAATTCTTGTGTGAAACTATCTGGACCTGTGTGTATCTTCTATGAGTTGATGGAGGCTTATTCATTTAAAGCTTTCTCTATTTCTTTAATAGAAATTGGTACATATAGTTTTCACCTATATGATACATGTGTTGCTTCTGGGATTACGTTTAGTGAATTATATTTTCCATGAAAATTATTTATTTCATCAAGTTTTAAAATTTCATTTACATTTGCATATTCAAAAATCCAAGCTACTAGCATAGAATTGTACAAATAAGTCTAATTTAAAAATTTTACTTTGTTGCTGATGCTATTTGTTTTATACCTTTTCTTACTTTGTGTTTGTTCTCTTTTTGCTTGATTAAATTTTCTATTTGTCAATTTTATTGATTTTTTCTTTTAAGAGTAATAAATTTTAATTAGTGAATTCTGTTTTTCTAACTTATTCATTTCTGCTTTTATCATTATGAAGTCTTCCTTCTTTTAGTTTATTTTGTGCTTTCTTTTTCTTTTAGTTTATATTGTATATTTCCGTAATTTTTTTGAGTTGGATATTTAATGCATTGATTTTCTTTGTTTTGCTTTTATTAATATAAACATTTAAGACTAAAATTTTTCTTTGAGCTCTGCTCTGATTTTGAACCATAGTTCTGGTGTTTATTTTAATTATCATTAGTTTCTGGAAACAATGGGTGTCTTAACTCAGGCTGCTAAAACAAAATATCATAAGCTGAGTGGCTTATCAACAATAGAAATATATTTCTTACAGTTCTGGAGGCAGGAAGTCTGAGACCAGGGTACCAGCATGGTTGGATTGGTGAGGACTCTCTTCTGGTTTGCAGATAGCTGACTTCTTCTTGTATACTTATATGGCAGAAAAAAGGTGAGCTAGGTCTGGCCTCTTCTTAAAAGGGCACCAATCCCATTTGTGAGGGCTTTACCCTCATGACCTAATTACTTCTCAAAGGCCCCACTTTCAAGTACCATCACACAGATTTTTAGATTTTAACATATGAATTTTGAGGGAACACAAACATTCAGTCCATAGCAATAGATAAAGATGAATACACTTGCAAGTCCCCTGTATATTTTGTAAAATGCAGATGCTGACTCAGTAGGTCTGGGACATCTGAGAATCTTTATCTCTAACAAGCCCAAAGAGATGCAGATGTTTCTGTCTACAAACTACTTTTGAGTAGCAAGAGTTTAAAATAGGATTTTTAAAAAAATTCTCAGGGTTTTTTTCCTGATGTTATTAATATCTAGTTTTATTGCAATGTGATCAGAGAATGTTGTCAGTATTGTTTCTGGTTCTTAGAAATTATTGAGCTTTTCTTGTGGGTTAATATGTGGCCAGTTATCATGAATGATCACGTGGACTTGTGAAGAATATATATTCACTCTAGGGTACAGAGCTCCATCTATACTTACATTACTGTTTATTTTGTTTATCCTTAATAAATTTTTGTTCACTTGATTTGTCTTGGACAAAAAACATTGAATTAAAATCTCCTAATGTTAGCTTTTATTAATATAATATTACCATTTTGGTCTAAATACAATTCTATGTTCACATTGTTATGCTTATACAAATATTATTCACAATTGAGCATTGTAGCTTACTACAATGGGTGTGTGTTTTTTCCTTACTTTTCATTTTTCCTGAAGTTAAAGATTGCCTTGTTTTTAATTTGCTTAGACTTCCTTTCACATTTTGTTAACTCTCCCTACATCTTCAAGCAGCATCTCAGTATGATTTTCCAAAAAACCAGTCACACTAATATATGGTTTCTATTTCCTTCTTAGAAATGTGTCCTCTGGAACCTCCATTCTCCTCTTCTCTGAGTTGGTAACACATTAGGCCTGATGAGCAGCTGTAATATTGAGACTTCTCATTACTGTCATTTTCAAATTCGCTTTGCCCTTCTCTTGTGTTGGAATCTCTGTTTCTCAGATCTCATCTCTTCCTCTGTCTTGGCTTATTCTCTCTGTTTGATGGAACACAGAGTGGGGCCTTGATCAAGAGGACAAGCATAGAGTCTGGTTTCTAGTGCTTGAGAACTTGGTCTGGGGGCTCTGTACAAATAAAATAACATTATTATACAATAGTAAACAAGTGGTCTACAAGATGGAGAGAGCATGATGTGAGTAGAATATTTTATCAGGTTATGCAGAAAGGCAAAAATATTTGGGAAAAATACACTGTCTTTGTAGATAGCTTTTATCTAGTACTTTGTAACCTCCAGGATCACCTCTGTCAACTTTTGGTGTGTTTAGTCCAAGCATTAGACACCTGGCAGTCACAGTTGGACTGTTTAGGTTGTGTGTTAGCTTGTCAGAGCCCTGGGCTACAGATGGTCTTGCAGGAATCTGTGACTGTTTGATTAGCATGATTCCTGAGTAGAGATAGCCTTGCTCTCCTGTTAATTTACCTGCAGGCACGTGGACAACCACATTCTCTTTGGAAACTGCCAAAAGACTTGAGTGTTTTAATCAGTTGACACCAATATCCCACACCCACTCCCCAAGCAAACATTCCTGGGCAGTTATTTAGACATTTAATTTGAGCTTCCAATATTGTCCTTAGATTTATAAGAAGTTAAGTCATCATCCTTAGAAAGTTGATCCATTCCTTGAATCCATCTTAGGCAAACTGGGCCCCCAGAAAGGAAGTGTCAATGTGAGTGAAATAAAGAAAATGTCAGGACAGAACAAGCACTCCACCAGTGTGGAATAAAAGATGCAGATGATGAGAGAGCATGGAAATTCCATAAAATATCAAGGAGTTTTTTAATAAGCCAAAGTTAGAGACTTTTTGCAATAAGTACTCACTCGAGTTGAAATAGTGTGGGCTGGTCTTGCACTCTGAAGTGTTCATGGAATGTGAGGTGGGTTGACCCCGATAAAAGAATTCACCTACAGGCATTTGAAATGTGACCCACCATATTTGCTTTACAATGACTTACTGGCAGAACAGGGGCTAAAGGGATTTGTTACTTCCCTCAAAGAATTAACAATCTAGGCTAAAAGACAGACAGGTCAACACATAAGATTGAATGTAACCAGGGCTATAAGAAAGAACAAAAAAGAAATTCCTTTTGACTGAGAGATTGGTAAAGTCTTCATAGCAGAGGTGGCATCTAAATTGAACCTCGAAGAAAGACTAAGAATTACTGAGAAAATGCAGCAAGAGGCATTCTCAGCTAAGGAAAACATTATCCCAAGATATGAAGTGTGAAAGGGCTTATCCTATTTGGTGAATGGTTAATGGCTTGGAGTTAGAAGGTCCTTGAATTGGTTTAATGGCTAACACTTCTCAGTCTCATTTCCTGAGAAAATGAGGCTGAGAAGGAAGTATAGGGCAAGGTAAAGAGGACCATCCTTAGGAATTCTGAATTCCATGTTTAGTATCTTAGATTTTAGGATAGAGGGCAGATTGAGTTTCTTCCTCTTTATAGAGGGAGTTATGGCATAATCAGATTTGTGTTTTGGAAAGAATATTCTGTTAGTTGATTGAAGAAGGGAAGATTAGGAATCAAGGACTTTCCTGGTGGCACAGTGGTTGAGAGTCCGCCTGCCGATGCAGGGGACGCGGGTTCGTGCCCCGGTCTGGGAAGATCCCACATGCAGCGGAGCGGCTGGGCCCGTGAGCCATGGCCGCTGAGCCTGCGCGTCCGGAGCCTGTGCTCCGCAAGGGGAGAGGCCACAGCAGTGAGAGCCCCGCGTACCTAAAAAAAAAAAAAAAGATTAGGAATCAAGAAGTCCACTTAGGAAGGCAGGGCCATGAAACAAGTGTATTCTCAACAAGCTCCCAAGAGATGTTGAAGCTGCTGGTCCTTGGACTGTACTGTGAGTAGGGAGCTGTAGATTGTAACCAAATAATCAAGGATAACTGAGACACTAGGAAGCCCCTTTGCGGGAGGAGACTGCGGGTGGCGGAGGGGGGAAGCTTCGGAGCCGCGGAGGAGAGCACAGCAACAGGGGTGCGGAGGGCAATGCGGAGAGATTCCCGCACAGTGGATCAGTGCCGACCGGCACTCCCCAGCCCAAGAGGCTTGTCTGCTCACCCGCCGGAGCAGGCAGGGCTGGGAGCTGAGGTTCCGGCTTCGGTCGGAGCGCAGGGAGAGGACTGGCGGGGTGAACACAGCCTGAAGGGGTTAGTGCACCACGGCTACCCAGGAGGGAGGCCGGGGAAAAGTCTGGAACTGCCGAAGAGGCAAGAGACTTTTTCTTCCCTCTTTGTTTCCTGGTGCGCGAGGAGAGGGGATTAAGAGTGCTGCTTAAAGGAGCTCCAGAGACAGGCGCGAGCCGCGGCAAACAGCGTGCACCCCAGAGACGGGCATCAGACACTAAGGCTGCTGCTGCAGCCACCAAGAAGCCTGTGTGTGGGCACAGGTCACTATCCACACCTCCCTTCCGGGGATCCTGTGCAGACCGCCACTGCCAGGGTCCCGGGATCCAGAGACAACTTCCCCGGGAGAACGCACTGCTTGCGTTAGGCTGGTGCAACATCACGCTGGCCTCTGCCGCCGCAGGCTTGCCCCGCATCATGCCCCTCCCTCCCCCCGGCCTGAGTGAGCCACAGCCCCCGAATGAGTAGCTCCTTTAGCCTCTTCCTGTCTGAGCGAAGAACAGAAGGCCTCAGGCCACCTACACACAGAGGCGGGGCCAAATCCAAAGCTGAGCCCCAGCAGCTGTGCGAACAAAGAAGAGAAAGGGAAATCTCCCCCAGCAGCCTCAGGAGCAGCGGATTAAATCTCCACAATCAACTTGATGTACCCTGCATCTGTGCAATACCTGAATAGACAACGAATCATCCCAAATTGAGGAAATGAAAAGTTCTTGGTGCTATAGCCAGGAGTCAGTGCTGTGCCTCGGAGGTGGGAGAGCCAACTTCAGGGCACTGGTCCACAAGAGACCTCCCAGCTCCACATAATATCAAATGGCAAAAACCTCCCAGGGATCTCCATCTCAATACCAACACCCAGCTTCACTCAACGACCAGCAAGCTACAGTGTTGGACACCCTATGCCAAACAACTAGCAAGACATACATTAGCAGAGAGGCTGCTTAAAATCATAATAAGTCCACAGACACCCCAAAACACACCATCAGACGTGGACTTGCCCACCAGAAAGACAAGATCCAGGCTCATCCACCAGAATACAGGCCCTAGTCCCCTCAACCAGGAAGCCTACACAACCCACTGAACCAACCTTAGCCACTGTGGACAACACCAAAAACAACGGGAACTATGAACCTGAAGCCTGCAAGAAGGAGACACCAAACACAGTAAGATAAGCAAAATGAGAAGAAAGAAAAACACACAGCAGATGAAGAAGCAAGATAAAAAACCACCAGACCTAACAAATGAAGAGGAAATAGGCAGTCTAACTGGAAAATAATTCAGAATAATGATAGTAAACATGATCCAAAATCTTGGAAATAGAATAGAGAAAATGCAAGAAACATTTAACAAGAGCCTAGGAGAACTAAAGATGAAACAAGCAATGATGAACAAAACAATAAATGAAATTAAAAATACTGTAGAAGAGATCAATAGCAGAATAACTGAGGCAGAAGAACGGATAAGTGACCTGGAAGATAAAATATTGGAAATAACTACTGCAGAGCAGAATAAAGAAAAAAGAATGAAAAGAACTAAGGACAGTCTCAGAGACTTCTGGGAAAACATTAAGTGCAGCAACATTCAAAACATAGGGGTTCCAGAAGAAGAAGAAGAGAAAAAGAAAGGGACTGAGAAAATATTTGAAGAGATTAAAATTGAAAACTTCCCTTATATGGGAGGGAAATTGTTAATCAAGTCCAGGAAACACAGAGAGTCCCATACAGGGTAAATCCAAGGAGAAACATGCAAAGACACATATTAAACAAACTGTCAAAAATTAAATACAAAGAAAACATATTAAAAGCAGAAAGGTAAAAACAACAAATAACACACAAAGGAATCCCCATAATGTTAACAGCTGATCTTTCAGCAGAAACTCTGCAAGCCAGAAGGGACTGGCAGGACATATTTAAAGTGATGAAGGAGAAAAACCTACAACCAAGATTACTCTACCCAGCAAGGATCTCATTCAGATTTGATGGAGAAATTAAACCTTTACAGACAAGCAAAAGCTGAGAGAATTCAGCACCACCAAACCAGCTTTACAACAAATGCTAAAGGACCTTCTCTAGGCAAGAAACACAAGAGAAGGAAAAGACCTACAATAACAATGCAAAACAATTAAGAAAATGGGAATAGGAACATACATATCAATAATTACCTTAACTGTAAATGGATTAAATGCTCAGACCAAAAGACACAGACTGCTGAATGGACACAAAAACAAGACCCACATATATGCTGTCTACAAGAACCCACTTCAGACCTAGAGACACATACACACTGAAAGTGAGGGGATGGAAAAAGATATTCCATGCAAATGGAAACCAAAAGAAAGCTGGAGTAGCAATTCTCATATCAGACAAAATTGACTTCAAAATAAAGACTATTACAAGAGACAAAAAGGGCACTACATAATGATCAAGGGCTCTTTCCAAGAAGAAGATATAACAATTGTAAATATTTACGTACCCAACATAAGAGTACCTCAATACCTAAGACAAATACTAGCAGCCATAAAAGGGGAAATCGACAGTAGCACATTCATAGTAGGGGACTTTAACACCCCACTTTCACCAATGCACAGATCATCCAAAATGAAAATAAATAAGGAAAAACAAGCTTTAAATGATACATTAAACAAGATGGACTTAATTGATATTTATAGGACATTCCATCCAAAAACAACAGAATACACATTTTTCTCAAGTGCTCATGGAACATTCTCCAGGATAGATCATATCTTGGGTCACAAATCAAGCCTTGGTAAATTTAAGAAAATTGAAATCGTATCAAGTATCTTTTCCGACTACAGTGCTATGAGACTAGATATCAATTACAGGAAAAGATCTGTAAAAAATACAAATACATGCGGGCTAAACAATACACTGCTTAAAAACGAAGTGATCACTGAAGAAGTCAAAGAGGAAATAAAAAACTACCTATAAACAAATCACAATGGAGACATGACAACCAAAAACTTATGGGATGCAGCAAAAGCAGTTCTAAGAGGAAAGTTTATAGCAATACAATCCTACCTTAAGAAATAGGAAATATCTCGAATGAACAACCTAACCTTGCACCAAAGCAATTAGAGAAAGAAGAACAAAAAACCCCAATGTTAGGAAAAGGAAAGAAATCATAAAGATCACATCAGAAATAAATGAAAAAGAAATGAAGGAAATGATAGCAAAGATCAATAAAACTAAAAGCTGGTTCTTTGAGAAGATAAACAAAATTATAAACCATTAGCCAGACTCATCAAGAAAAAAAATGAGAAGACTCAAATCAATAGAATTACAAATGAAAAAGGAGAAGTAACAATTGACACTGCAGAAATACAAAAGATCATAAGAGATTACTACAAGCAACTCTATGCCAATGAAATGGACAACCTGGAAGAAATGGACAAATTCTTAGAAATGCACAACATGCCAAGACTGAATCAGGAAGAAATAGAAAATATGAACAGCCCAATCCCAAGCACTAAAATTGAAACTGTGATTAAAAATCTTCCAACAAAAAGAGCCCTGGACCAGATGGCTTCACAGGCGTTTTCTATCAAACATTTAAAGAAAGCTAACACCTATCCTTCTCAAACTCTTGCAAAATACAGCAGAGGGAAGAACACTCCCAAACTCATTCTACGAGGCCACCATCACCCTGATACCAAAACCAGATAAGGATGTCACAAAGAAATAAAACTACAGGGCGATATCACTGATGAACATAGATGCAAAAATCCTCAACAAAATACTAGCAAACAGAATCCAACAGCACATTAAAAGGATCATACACCATGATCAGGTGGGGGTTATTCCAGGAATGCAAGGATTCTTCAATATATGCAAATCAAACAACGTGATACACCATATTAAAAAACTGAAGGAGAAAAACCATATGGTCATTTCAATAGATGCAGAGAAAGCTTTTGACAAAATTCAACATCCACTTATGATAAAAAGTCTCCAGAAAGTAGGCATAGAAGGAACCTTCCTCAACATAATAAAGGCTATATATGACTAACCACAGACAACATCATCCTCAATGGTGAAAAACTGAAAGCATTTCCACTTAGATCAGGAAAAAGACAAGTTTATACACTGTCACCATTCTTATTCAACATAGTTTTGGAAGTTTTAGCCACAGCAATCAGAGAAGAAAAGGAAATAAAAGGAATCCAAATTGGAAAAGAAGTAAAGCTGTCACTGTTTGCAGATGACATGATACTGTACATAGAGAATCCTAAAGATGCTACCAGAAAACTACTAGAGCTAATCAACGAATTTGGTAAAGTAGCAGGATACAAAATTAATACACAGAAATCCCTTGTATTCCTATACACTAATGATGAAAAATCTGAAATTAAAGTCAAGAAAACATTCCCATTTACCATTGAAACAAAAAGAATAAAATGCCTAGGAATAAACCTACCTAAGCAGACAAAAGACCTGTATGCAGAAAATTATAGGACACTGATGAAAGAAATTAAAGACAATACAAATAGATGGAGAGCTATACCATGTTCTTGGATAGGAAAAATCAACATTGTGAAAATGACTCTACTACACAAAGCAATCTACAGATTCAATGCAATCCCTATCAAACTACAAATAGCATTTTTCACAGAACTAGAACAAAAAATTTCAACAAAATATAGATCAATGGAACAGGAAAGAGAGCGCAGAGATAAACCCACGTACATATGGACACCTTATCTTTTAAAAAGGAGGCAGGAATGTACAGTGGAGAAAGGATAGCCTCTTCAATAAATGGTGCTGGGAAAACTGGACAGGTACATGTAAAAGTATGAGATTAGATCACTCCCTAAAAAAAAAAGGGTAACTCAAAAAGTGACACAAAGGAATAGTAGAGGGGCAAGCAACTGCATAAATTTTATGTTAAAGTAGAATGCCCCTCCCCAAAAAACATAAGAAAGGGCCAAGTCCAGGGGTTTTTAAAACTGGCTGAACAAATTTGGAATCACTTGGGTAGTTATGAAAACTGCTGGTGACTGGGCCCCATCACAAGAGATTCTGATGCAATTGGTATGGGGTCTCACTTGGGCATCAGGAGTTATACAAGCTCTCCAGGTGATTCTAATGTGCAGTCAGAGATTGAGAAATATGGCTTAGTTCTTACCAGGTGTGAATTACTGACGCAGGGACATAGGGCTCAAATGATAGTGACAGTGGCAGGTATGCATAATCTACCAAGGCAAAATTATACTTTCATCACTAATTTGGAAGGTAATGTATCATTTTAAAAATTCTACTATTTGTTAACTTAGAGTTTTGAAATAATTATTTAAAGTATGTTTTTCGAACAAATCTCAGACTCAAGCTTATATATTGGTACCTTTTTATGTTCTCAACCTTAGATGAGCCCTTCATTTTCTTTTTCCTCCTTTTTCTCTGTTAACATAATGTGGAATTTACATCTAAATTGTAGTTCCTACACTACTTTAAATATTAGAGCCCTTTCATTTCAAGAATATTTTTGGCTTTTTCATTCAATTCTAGGAACAGATGTACATTTTTCAGGCTTTTACTTTAATTGATTTCTGTGTCTTTTTACCATGGTTTTCTCAAATTTATGTTTTGTATTTAGAAAATACTTTTAAGACATTTGTTTTAGAGAAGGTTGATATATTTTGTGAACCCTTGTGTGATTGTTAATGTTATGTCAACTTAGCTAAGCTATTGTGCCCAGTTGTTTGGTCAAATACTAGTCTAGATGTTGCTTTGATGGCATTTTGTAGATGTAATTAATATTTACAACCAGCTGAAATTGTTACAGAACCAAACTTGGGTCCACTTGCCCGCACGCAGTAAAGCCAATCTACTGACAACGGGTTGTGGTGAAGGAAAGTGCAGCATTTATTGCAGGGCACCAAGCAAGGAGTCCAGTGCAGCTAGAGCTTAAAAGACCCGAACTCCCTGAAGACTTTCAGGGAAAAAATTTTAAAGACAGGGTGAGGGATGGGGTTTGTGGGATGTGTGGACATTCTTCTGATTGGATGGTGGTGAAGTATAGTAATCGGGAGTCAGCATTATCAACCTTCTGTTTCCAACTTGTCTGGGGGTCTATGTGTTTGTGGGCAGCATACATTTTTCTTCCACATGGTGGGAGTTTCAGTATCTGCAAAACAGCTCAAAGGACATGGCCTCAGAATATTATCTATAGTTCTTTAGGAAGAACTAAAGGTCCTTGACTTTGTTTAATGGCTAAAGTATTATTATTTTGTCCTGCTTGACTGTTTTCCTCCTTCTTCATTTTCTCACTTCTCTGATTACATTTATTCTTTGACTAAAGTTTTTCTACAGAGAAAAGGCAGGCAGAGGACATGGGTAGGGTCAATTCTGGGAAGGCCTCATACGGTCCTGCTCAATTCCATAATGTGGGTGGGCCTCTTCCAAACAGTTGAAGTCCTTAAGAACTAAAACTCAGGCTTCTCCAAAAAGAAGGAATTCTGCCTCAAGACTAGAAATCCTGCCTGAGTTCCCATGTTGCCAGCCTGTTTGACAGATTGCACTCTTGCCAGGCTTCACAATTGCATGGGCCAGTTTCTTAAAATAGATCTCTCTCTCTCTGTCTCTCTCTGTCTCTCTGTCTCTCTGTCTCTCTCTGTCTCTCTCTGTCTCTCTCTCTGTCTCTCTCTCTGTCTTTTTCTGTTCTCTGGAGAACGTTGACTGATACACCTGTAGCCCAGCAATGTCTTTTTATAGTTATTACATATGAACAACTTGCTGAGTAAAAAATTCCTGGGCCACAAATTTCAGCCTCTGTGTGTTAACCCAAGTTTATGTGCCCAACACACAGTGAGGCCAGACAAACCAAAACATCAGAGTTTGGAGCAGAGAAAGGTTTATTGCAGGGCCATGAATGGAGACAGGTGGCTCATGCCCCAAAAGACCCCAAACTCCCTGAAGGGATTCAGCAAAGCATTTTTAAAGGCCAGACGAGGGAGTGGGTATCACAGGGTATGTGATCACCTCCTGCACAATTCTCTTTTTTGTTGACAGTAACAGGAAAGTGTCACAGGGGTTAACTTTATTAATCCTTAGGCACCAGTAGGTCTGAGGGCTACGTGTTCATGCTCATCAAGTAGTTAACATCTTCCATTTGATGGGGGGTTTTCACATCTGTAAAACAACTCAGGAATATGCCTTAGATACTGTTATCTAAGTACTTCAGAGAGGAGCTAAAGCAGAGGGTATGGGGAAAGGGCCTGAACTGGGAAGGTCCCACAGGGTCCTGCTCAGTTACATGTGATCTTTCAAACCTTGGTGTTGGGGAGCAGCAATAAGGGAGTCTATCATTTGCTCTTTTGTGTGTAATTTGATATTTAGGACTGGATGCTTGCAGGATTTTTTTTTCTCTAAGAGTTAAAAGTTTTTGCCAAGAAATCTTTAATTTTGGATTTTTCCCACTTATATTCCTTGGAACTCAAGTGAGCATTTTCAGTCTTGGATCTGTCTTTAGCTAAGGAAATTTTTTTCCATTGACATATTTCCTTGATTCTAAACTGACATCAGTTGAAAATGTACACCACGGAAAAAGTGTTTTGTGTGTGTGTGGGGGGGAATGGCAGGCAAATTATAAGATATGAGATGCGTCTTAATTTCATAAAGATAAAAATGCGGGAAAATGTGTAACTCATTTGTTTTGGTCTTTCCTTTAAATTTTCCCCATGTTTAAGTTTTCCATTCTCCATCTTCTGTTTGTATTATATTTTATCATTTTCATGTCATTTGTCTTTTTCCTGTATTCTCAGATTTGCACAATGTGTCATTTATTCATGTCTCTACATCATTAAGTAAGCTCTTTACTGCCTTTTAATGTGATTTTAAGTTCAGCATTTGTAAAGTTATTTAAGTCCTTTAAAGGATTTAAATCTTTTGCAATCTTGTACATTTCTGCTGTTCTCATCACTAGGTGTCTTTGCATAATTATCTATAATCTCATCAGGATTTTTGTCCCCTGACACTTAAAAGCCCTGTCTTTATACATGCTTTCAAGAATACCACACAGTTTCTGGAAAGTTTCTTCAAGACACTGCTGGTGATTATTTTCAGAGCTAGGCTTGTCTTCTGCCTCTTCTGGATATGCTGCTCCCATTTCTTAGTTTGGCTTTACTTTTTCAATAGGCCCTTGCTTTTCCCCTTTCCTGGCTGGCTTGATTTCATCTTTTCCACAGGCAGTCTGCATGTTTCTAACTACTCATTTTGGGGGGTAGTTAATTCCCCTCTCAGAATCACTGCTAGGGTTATGGTTGTTATGTAGGCTCCTAGTTTAATTCTCAATTTTTAGCAGCTTCCCCTCTCCCCATGTACTTCCCTTTCCCACAGCCACTTACCCTTATGTTTTCACCATCTAGTTCTCTGGACCTCTAAGGCAATACCTACATATAACCCACATACTCCAACATGAACTTCTCTCAGGGCACTTCCTCTCCCAGTGGTCTCAAAATTATTTCCCAAAAAGTAAAAAATTATTTTGACAGCTGGCAGCTAGCAGCTAACAGCTAAGCTGAAGCAAAGTGTTCCCAAATGAATATAAACAACTTTCACAGACTATAAACAATAATCAGACAAGGCCACTCTGAGACCATGCCTGAAACAAGGCAGAGACAAAGCCATACCACGGCCACAAAAATAAACATTTTGCTTTTCTTTCCTTTTCTTGCTGATAGGAGTAATTGCTCTTGCTTTACCAATGACAACTCTCTTCAATTCTTCTACTAACCAAATAAAAATTACCAAGATAGCCAATCACCAAATTACTCACTCTTTCCAAAAGTACTGGCCCAAGAACTGGTCTTCACTTCCTGACACACTCAGTCCAAACCTAACTCCCAACTTCCTTCAACCCTCCTAAGAATCACTCAGTACAAGTCCAAAACCTAGAATAAACACCTCTTAACAAGGCATCTCATGGATTCCATTGTGTGCTCTCTCCCTGGTTGCAACAAGCTAAATATACATAAATTCATTTGACCAGGTACATTCCTGGTTGTCTTTGGTTGGTCAATTTCAACATCCTGAAAGACAAGTCATCTCTTCAGCAATGGATGTACAATTTAAAATATTTTTATGTATTAATAAGGGCTAATTACCAGTGTGAATAAAAAAATGTTGACTGCCCTAGTTGCAACCATCAAGCTACTGCAGCCACCCCCAGGGGTGTACCCTGAGGGGGCTCAGAATGGAAAAGAACAGGATACTGGCCCTAGATAGCTAAGGTGCAAATCAAAGGGATGATTTCTATGAGAACAGGCTCTTGCTTCTTTCTGTACACACAAAAGTGCTAAATTCATTAACTTGAGATATTTCTTTATTTAACAGTAATCTTTTGATGTTCCAACTACCTGGTCTTTGTTGCAAAAACCCCTATATATCCTGGTTCCTCCCTTACCTCTTTGAAGCAATCCCTCAGAGCTATTCTGAGAAGCTATCTTGCAGGCTTAAAGTCCTTAGAAAATCTGCCAAATAAAACATAATTCTTAACTTTTAGGTTGTGCTTTTTTTTTTTTTTTCAATCAACAGCAACAATCCACCTACTAGTAATCTAGTGTGATACTAGAGTGTTCTGAGGAATTTGGTGTTCTTCTCTGAAATATGACTAACACATTAATAGTTTAAAAGTTCTGCCCATGTGTACATCAGAAGCAATCTTTGTTCTCTGCATTTTAGTATTAGGTGTGATTAAGAGCTAGGTGGCTCTGCTTTAGAATTGGCTTGGCTGCCTGGTTGTTGGGGTGCCTCAGCTCTCTATTACCTCCTTTATCTTCCAGTAAGCTAACTCGTTCTCACTTCCTGTTTATTGGCCAAAGCAAGACATGAGACAAGTCCCAGTATTCAGAATGGGTGGAGACTACAAAGTTACAGGGCAAAGGGCATGGGTACAGAGTGGCTATTAATTAAAGCCATTAATGTTATTGTTTAACTTCTCAGTGTCTTGTCTGTAAAATAGAGAAAATAATACTTATAGAATTTTGTCATGAGTTTAAATATGTTACAAAAAAATGAGCCAATACATGTAAAATGTTGAGACTAATGCCTGGAAACTAGTGGGCACTATATAAATATTTGCTTATTATTATTGTCTTGAGTTGGTTATTCCTTCATATTAAGGGACTTCTTGCTTTGAGTTATATATTTTTCTTGGTTTTATTTAATTATCTATGTGTTTTTGTGTTGCTTTGTTAATATTTTTATCAATAATGCTTTTAGCCTACATTTTTCATAAACAGAGCTGAAGATATGTATTGACTTGTATAAAATCATCCATTTTCTTATTACTAAAACAGATGTATGTGTAATTTCCCTTGAATTTTCTTTCTCAGTGTCACTTTATTAGATGGACTTCTCATAAATTTGTGTTATTTGAGTAACTTGCAACAAAATCTCAAGGTATGTGTAATAAAATTACTCAGTTATTTTTAAGTGTCTAAAGCATAATTTTATAATGTTTCACAAAAATAAGCTCACATTACAACTTTAGGGTATTTTTTCCACTCCAGTGTTTGGTAGAGTTCTTCACTGATAAGTGGGATTGGGACAGATAAATTGGCCAAGGGGCCTGTGAAAGGAACAACTTGGAATTGTACAGTGCACAACCTGTGTGACTAGGAGAACTGCCCATTGAGAGCAACCTCCAATATAATGCTCACTGCACTATATCTCCAAAGGGTTCATTTTATTGGTTTGTCTTTTGTTTTTCATAATGCAAGGTAAATACTGCTAACACAGAGACCAAAACACTCTTTTAGATTTGTTTGCCTCTCAGTGAGACTTACCTGCATTTCATGGTACTTGGCCAACTCCAACCAGCTTTACTATGTACACCTCCTGTGATGCTCACAGGAGCATGGCAGGGTTATCACCAGACACACCAGACTTTGAATGGCACGGGCAAGGTCAGGCAGTAGTACATTTTAGTATGCCAACTCAGACCCAGCTTCTAACTCCAGGCCTGCATACCATCTACTGTACTCTTCTCTCTTTTTAAAAAAAACTGCAAGAAGGAAGGAAAGAGGAAAGCAGAACATTGAGTTCAACAACAGGGTAGTTCTAAAGATAAAATTGCTGTTTGGGGACTGTTGGGATGCAAATTTTAAACCTCCCAAAACAAGTCACTTAGATTTACTGCTTTGTAAGAAGAAAAGCCTTTAAAATTGGTTTTCAAATAGAGAGAGTGTTTTTTCTTCATCCTCGTAAGTGCAAAAATGACTAAACACTATACACTTTTTCGATCTTTCCCAAATGATATCACTTTTAGTGGAGAACCAAGCATGGAAAATTTCAGCTCAAAAGAATCACTCTCTAAAATCATGGAGCAATTTTTTAAAGAAAAAAATGTGGAAAGAAAATGTATGTGTAGCCAGAGGTAGTAACGCTGGTTGGTCTGACGTGGTTGAGGAACGGGCTGTTTTGAATAAATAAATTTCTAACTAAAGCATTATCTATTAATGTTTTTCATGGAAATTCATCTGTTTTTATTGTTAACTTCTTAAAATAATGCAGTGCAAATATTTTTTAAGAAACAGTTAAATAAATTTGGGGACCACAATTTTATCTTTGTCATACAAATGGAAAAGAAATATGAGTGATGGAATTCCAGAGATTTGGAATGTTTTTCAAAAGTCTTTATATATGATAGAAATGTTTAGGCCAACTTTATACTTCCTAAAATAAATAGCCAACTTTTAAAAAATAGAGTTTTTCTCAAAAAATTAGAAAATACTGATACAGAGTAGCAAATAAAAAACACTTATGGCCAACTACCAGAGATAACCAGTGTTACTGTATTTGTTTTTATCCCTAATATCTTTGTGTGTGTGTGTACACAACTTTAACTGTTCTTACAAAAATGGGATTATATTTTGCAGATTTTTCATAACTTTATTTTCACTTAATAATATATTGCATAACTCAAAACTTCAACATTACTTCCAAATAAACCCAGGTCCCAAAACTATATGTTTTCCCGCACAACTGTGACTGTCCTGTTTTATGCTCTCTGATGAGTTCAACTTATCATTTTATTCTGCCTCATTGATCTTTCCAACTGTCATTACACCAAGAGCAAAGTATTTAAATTACTGACTTTTTTATGTTACCTTAATTTGTAGGATAAATGAAATCTTCATAACTCTTTTTTTCTCTTGGCTATTCTTTTCAAATATTCCTCTAAAAAACTTTAGATCATTTTATTGAGGTCTAAAGCAAAAAAAGTTTTTTGATTGGAGAGATGTTAAATTTATAGGTTAATTCTGGGGAGAACTGGCATTCTTATAGCATTAACTTCCTATCCCAGTACATTATATATCTCTTCCTTTATTAAATTTTTCTTTTTATATCCCTTGATAATGTTTTGTAGATATATTTGTTTGTAGATGCTGCCTATTTTTGGCAAATTTTCTATGGAGTATTTAACAGTTTGCTTTTATGAATGTTTTTATTATATTTTCTTTGATTTTTAAGTAAGATATGCACATAATTTTGATAGGGACAGAGTAAAGGGACAAAGTAGGTAATTAAATAGTTAACCTCAGAGGATTATAAGTTAAGGAAAAAAGCAAGGGAGACCCTTGTAAGTTAATGAAAGCAAGCTTGCTTAACCACAGAACCAAGCAGTCTTGCTTAGCAACAAAACCATGCAACAGAAGCATGAAACATGCCCCCAAACCAATAAAACAACGGTGGAATAAGACCCACATCCTGCCCAGTGAACTCAGTAAGTTAATGATTCCTAGGACATGCTCCTCTGGGCACACTATAAACAAAAATATAAGGAAAAGGTAACATTATACTGAAACTTGAGATGATTTACCATTTTTAACATATATTACTACATTTTTGGTCATTTCCATCATGCCATGACAGTCCTGGCTTGACCATGTAGGGACAAGAAAACTCCCCTGCCTGATGTGGAGGAGGAGCTGATGATGGAAGCTTGATGTCTACTCAAGAATGAGGAAGAAGGTGGTCCTCTCCTCCTCCCCACTTTTCCTTTGATTATAAAACTGTAGCCCACTAAGTTCTTGGTGTGTGGCACCCTCTCACCCACCCACATGTAAGCCTCACAAACGTCCTATTCTAATAAATCACTTCTTATCTATCACTTTGCCTCTCACTGAATTCTTTCTGTGCTGAGACATAAAGAACTGTAGCTCCTCAGAGCCCCAGAGGCGCTTTTCTGTTGTTTCAGCTGGCAACCATGAAGGGATAGTGGTAAGATAAGAAGGATAGGGGTTGGGTCCTAGAGGGGTCATGGGACACTATGAGCCAGGAGTACCAGGGAGGACACTCCGCCAATGTCTGCCCCTTTAAGCAGGCCGATCAACCTCGAATGCTTTGGGGCTCTGATTGTATACCTAGATACAGACCAGGAATGATTGTATGGATGTATAAAGACAGGGAGCCAGAGAAATTGTGGCAATCAGCTTGGGTTACCATAGAAAGGTGGTATGAATATTTAGAGACAAGGAAGGGATCTTTTGGCTGATGCAGGAGACAAGGGCAATGGTATGTGAAAAGGAAGAAATTTTACTTGCTTCTGGCAGGATTTAACAATCTATACTCTCTTCTTAATTCTGAGATTTTTCTCCTCTATTCTATGTCTATTCCTGTTAAAACACAAGTCTGTAAACTTAACTATTCCAACTGTTATTTATAAACTGATAAGTTTTGAATTGCAATGCTTGTTTAACGAATAAGTTTTAAAATGGAACTATGAGATTGCTGACTGTCTGGATATACGTAACTCTTATGTGTTTTTGTCTTTAGATAGTATTGCTGAGGTTAATTTATAAATAAGCTCTATTAAATTGACTTTTAAAAAAAAGTAAGCACTAACAAATTAAATATTTCTAAATATAAGAGAAACTAAGCTAAATGGATTTCAAGTTCATGTGATCTGAAAAATATTTAATATTAAATTAAGACCTTGTATTAAAGCTAAAGTTTGTTGTTTAAGTTTATTAATTAATACAGACATGTCTTTAGAGTCATCAACATTAATTATGATATTTTATTGTACTTGAGTTTACTAAAAGTCAATAAGTTCATATTATACCTGTTGTAAAATTTGTCAGTGAGAAAATTAACCCCTCATTGTCAGACTTCAGCCATTCTGATGTCCTTGTAGCATGGCAATAGTCTGCTCTGAAATGAGAGAAATGAAGATTGATAAACAATAGATACAAATTAAACAGTCAGGGCTATGAGAAATCCAAAACAGCAGCTTGGCTTTTCCTGGCACCCTGGAAAACCCCATCTTTAATTTAATGATTTAAAGCCTTTCTTGGCTACAAGGTTGAGGCCCTCACAGTGAAAAAAAAATAGTTTTGAAATGTGTTTTTCACTTGGGTCATACTTTCTACAATTTTTAGTAATCAAGGCACCCACTTTACTAGACAAATTATATGAGCTAATTTGACCAATTAACCAGACTTATTTTAAAAACAAATTAATCTTAATTTGGCTACAGTTGGTAAAAATAAGGGTAATTTTAGAGAAAAAGAAATTATATTTTTTGTGGCTTTTTAAAAAATACATCTTTATTGGAGTATAATTGCTTCACAATGTTGTGTTAGTTTCTGTAGTACAACAAAGTGAATCAGCCATATGCATACATATATCCCCATATCCCCTCCCTTTCCATCTCCCTCCCACCCTCCCTATCCCAGCCCTCTAGGTCGTTGCAAAACACCAAGCCGATCTCCCTGTACTATGCTGCTGTTTCCCACTAGCTATCTATTTTACATTTGGTAGTGTGTATATGTCGATGCTACTCTCACTTTGCCCCAGCTGCCCCCGTCCCTGCTCCCGTGTCCTCAAGTCCATTCTCTATGTCTATGTCTTTATTCCTGCCCTGCCACTAAGTTCAATATATGTGCCACATATTCTTTATCCATTCATCTGTCAATGCACATTTTGGTTGCTTCCATGTCCTGGCTATTGTAAATAGTGCTACAATGAACATTGTGGTACATGTCTCATTTTGAATTATGGTTTCCTCAGGGTATATGCCCAGTAGTGGGATTGCTGGGTCATATGATAGCTCTATTTTTAGTTTTTTAAGGAACCTCCATACTATTCTCCATAGTGGTTGTATCAATTTACATTCCCACCAACAGTGAAGGAGGGTTCCCTTTTCACCACACCCTCTCCAGCATTTATTGTTTGTATATTTTTTGATGAAGGCCATTCTGACTGGTGTGAGGTGATACCTCATTGTAGTTTTGCATTTGTCTAATAAGTAGGGAGGTGGAGCAGCTTTTCATGTGCCTCTTGGACATTTATATGTCTTCTTTGGTGAAGTGTATATTTAGGTTTTCCACCCATTTTTTAATTTGGTTGTTTGTATTTTTGAAACTGAGCTCCATGAGCTGTTTGTATATTTTGGAGATTAATCCTTTGTCCATTGTTTCATTTGCAAATATTTTCTCCCATTCTAAGGGTTGTCTTTTCATCTTGATTATGGTTTCCTATGCTGTGCAAAAGCTTTTGAGTTTAATTAGGTACCATTTGTTTATTTCTGTTTTTATTTTAATTACTCTAGGAGGTGGGTCAAAAAATATCTTGCTGTGGTTTATGTCAAAGAGTGCTTTTCCTATGTTGTCCTCTAAGAGTTTTATAGTGTCCGGTCTTACATTTAAGCCTTGAATCCATTTGGATTTATTTTTATGTACAGTGTTAGGTAATGTTCTAATTCATTCTTTTACATGTAGCTGTCCAGTTTTCCCAGCACCACTTATTGAAGAGGCTGTCTTTTCTCCATTGAATGTTCTAGCCTCCTTTGTCATAAATTAGGTGACCAGAAGAGTGTGGGTTTATCTCTGGGCTTTGTATCCTGTTCCATTGATCTATATTTCCATTTTTGTGCCAGTACTGTACTGTCTTGATTACTGTAGATTTGTAGTATAATTTGAATTGGGGAGTCTGATTCCTCCAACTCCATTTTTCTTTCTCAAGATTGCTTTGGCTATTTGGGGTCTTTGCATTTCCATACCAATTGTAAAATTTTTTGTTCTAATTCTGTGAAGAATGCAATTGGTAGTTTAATAAGGATTGTATTGAATCTGTAGATTGCTTTGAGTAGTATAGGCATTTTCACAGTATTGATTCTTCCAATCGAAGAACATGGTATATTTCTCCATCTGTTTTTGTCATCTTTGATTTCTTTCATTAGTGTTTTATAGTTGTCTAAGTACAAGTCTTTTGCCTCCTTAGGTAGGTTTACTCTTCGGTATTTTATTCTTTTTGTTGCAGTGATAAATGGGATTGTTTCTGGAATTTCTCTTTCTAATTTTTCATTGCTAGTTTATAGGAATGCAAGAGATTTCTGTGCATTACTTTTGTATCCTGCAACCTTACCAAATTCATTGATTAGGTCTAGTAGTTTTCTGGTGACACCATTAGGATTTTCTATGTATACTATCATGTCATCTGCAAACAGTGACAGTTTTACTTCTTCTTTTCCAATTTGTATCACTTTTATTTCTTTTCCTTCTCTGATTGCCATGCCTAGGACTTCCAAAACTATGTTGAATAAGAGTGGTGAGAGTGGACATCCTTGTCTTGTTCCTGATCTTAGTGGAATTGTTTTCAGTTTTTCACCATTGAGTATGATGCTTGCTGTTGGTTTGTCATATATGGCCTTTATTATGTTGAGGTATGTTCTCTCTATGCCCATTTTCTGTAAAGTTTTTATCATAAATGGGTTTTGAATTTTGTCAGAATATTTTCTGCATCTATTGAGATGATCATACAGTTTTTATTCCTTAATTTGTTAATATGGTGTAACACATTGATTGACTTGTGTATATTGAAGAATCCTTGCATTTCTGGGATAAATTCCACTTGATCATTGTGTCTGATCCTTTTAATATGTTGTTGGATTCTGTTTGCTATTATTTTGTTCAGGATTTTTGCATCTATGTTCATCAGTGATATTGGTCTGCAATTTTCTTTTTTTGTGGGTGATCTCTTTTTCTAGTTTTGATATCAGGATGATGGTGGTTTCGTAGAATGAATTTGGGAGTGTTCCTCCCTCTGCAATATTTTGGTAGAGTTTGAGAAGGATCCGTGTTAGCTCTTCTCTAAATATTTGATAGAATTCACCTGTGAAGCCATCTGGTCCTAGACTTTTCTTTGTTGGAAGATTTTAATTATAGTTTCAATTTCATTACTTGTGATAGGTCTGTTTATATTTTCTAATTCTTCCTAGTTCAGTCTTGGAAAATTCTACCTTTCCATGAATTTGTCCATTTCTTTGTGATTACCCATTTTTTTGACATATAGTTGTTTTTAGTAGTCTCTTATAATCTTTTGTATTTCTGTGGCTTCTGTTGTTATTTCTCCTTTTTCATTTCAAATTTTATTGATTTGCATCCTCTCCCTTTTTTTCTTGATGAGTCTGGCTAAAGGTTTATCAATTTTGTTTACCTTCTCAAAGAACCAACTTTTAGTTTTATTGATCTTTGCTATTATTTTCTTCATTTCTATTTTGTTTATTTCTGCTCTGATCTTTATGATTTCTTTCCTTCTACTGAGTTTGGGTTTTCTTTATTTTTTTTCTAGTTGCTTTAGGTGTAGGGTTAGACTTTTTATTTGAGATTTTTCTTGTTTCTTGAGGTGAGATTGAATTGCTATAAACTTCCCTCTTAGAACTGATTTTGCTGAGTCCCATATGTTTTGGGTCATCATGTGTTTGTTGTCATTTGTGTCTATGTATTTTTTAAATTTCTTCTTTGATTTCTTCAGTGATCTCTGGCTTATTTAGTAGTGCACTGTTTAACTTCCATGTATTTGTGCCTTTTACAGTTTTTTTTTTCCTGTAATTAACTTCCAATCTCGTAGCATTGTGGTCAGAAAAGATGCTTGATATGATATCAATTTTCTTAAATTTTCCAAGGTTTGCTTTGTGACCCAAGATGTAATCTATCCTGGAGAATGTTCCATGAGCACTTGAGAAGGAAGTGAATTCTACCACTTTCAGGTGGAATGTCCTATAAATATCAATTAAATCTATCTGGCCTATTGTGTCATTTAATGCTTGTGTTTCCTTATTTATTTTCTGTTTGGATGATCTGTCCATTGGTGTAAGTGGGGTGCTAAAGTCCCCTACTATTATTGTGTTACTGTCGATTTCCCCTTTCATGGTTGTTAGCATTTGCCTTATGTATTGAGGTGCTCCTACATTGGCTGCATAAACATTTAAATGGTTATCTTCTTCTTGGATTGATCCCTTGATCATTATGTAGTGTCCTTCCTTATGTCTTGTAACAGTCTTTATTTTAAAGTCTATTTTTATCTGATATGAGTATTGCTACTCCAGCTTTCTTTTGATTTCCATTTGCATGGAATATCTTTTTCCATCCCTTCACTTTCAGTCTGTATGTGTCCCTAGTCTGAAGTGGGTCCTCTTGTAGACAACATATATAAGGGTCTTGTTTTTTTATCTATTCAGCCAGTCTGTGTCTTTTGGTTGGAACATTTAATCCACTTACATTCAAAATTATTATCGATATGTATGTTCCTATCACCATTTTCTTAATTGTTTTCAGTTTGTTTTTGTGGGTTTTTTTCTTCTGTTTCTCCTGCCTAGAGAAATTCCTTTAACATTTGTGGTAAAGCTGGTTTGGTGATGCTGAATTCTCTTAGCTTTTGCTTGTCTGTAAAGCTTTTGATTTCTCTGTCAAATCTGAATGAGATCCATGCTAGGTAGAGTAATCTTGGTTGTAGGTTTTTCTCTTTCATGACTTTAAGTATATCATGCCACTCCCTTCTGGCCTGCAGAGTTTCTGCTGAAAAATCAGCTGATAACTTTATGGGGATTCCTTTGTATGTTGTTTTCTTTTCCCTTGCAGGTTTTAATATTTTTGTTTTGAATTAAATTTTTGTCAGTTAGATTAATATGTGTCTTGGTGTGTTTCTCCTAGGATTTATCTTGTATGAGACTCTCTGTGCTTTCTGGACTTGGGTGACTATCTCCTTTCCCATGTTAAGGAAGTTTTCCACCATAATCTCTTCAAATATTTTCTCAAACCCTTTCTTTTTCTCTTCTTCTTCTGGGACCCCTATAATTCGAATGTTGGTGTGTTTAATGTTGTCCCAGAGGCCTCTGAGTTTGTCTTCAATTTTTTTCATTCTTTTTTCTTTATTGTGATCCTTGGCAGTTATTTCCACCATTCTGTCTTCCAGCTCATTTATTCATTCTTCTGCTTCAGTTATTGATTCCTTATAGCTTATTTTTCATTTCAGTTATTGTGTTGTTCATCTCTGTTTGTTTTTTCTTTAGTTCTTCTAGATCTTTGTTAAACATTTCTTGTATTTTCTCAATCCATGCCTCCATTCTATTTCCAAGATTCTGCATCATTTTCACTGTCATTACTTGAATTGTTTTTCAGGTAAGTTGCCTATTTCCTCTTCACTTATTTGGTCTTGTAGGTTTTTACTTTGCTCCTTCATTTGTGATATTTCTTTTGTCATGTAATTTTTCTTTTTTGATGGGTGGGGTTGTGTTCCTGCCTTACTGTTTGTTTGGCCTGAGGCTTTCACCACATGAGTTTGTTGGCCATTGTGTAGAGCTGGGTCTTGGTGCTGAGATGAGGACCTCCAGGTGACCTCACTGCTAATATTCCCTGGAGTCTGAGGTTCTCTGTTAGTCCAGTGGTTCAGACTAAGAGCTCTCACTGCAGGAGCTTTAGCCCAACCCCTGGGTCATGAACCAAGATCCCACAAGCTGCATGGGGTGGCAAAAAACAAAAAAAAGGAGAATAATAACAAAGAGTAAAAAATAAATTTAGACTAGGAAACTAACAGACATGTTAGAAAGAATATAAAAATTAAAATATAGATGAAACAACTGGAAGGTAAAACAGAACCACAAGTGTAAAAAGAGGAGAGAAAATAAAAAAGAAAGGTTGAAAAGGCCTTGGCTGTGAAAGGCAGGACCGAGGCTGCAGCAGGGTTTGGGCAGTGGGTGGGGCCTATGCTTAGCACCCACAGGGCTGGAAAAGGCCCTTGTGGGGAGGGGTTAGGCTTAGGCTCAATGGAACAAAAGGGGCCCAGGCAGGTCTCTGGTCTCAGAGGGTGCAGGACCCGGCCTGGGAGGCCAGCAGGCTCCCTGGGCCCAAGTGGGTTGAGCAAATGCCCTGTTTCCCTCCTGCTCCTCTGGTCCCAAAGGGCCCCTCCCACCTGCCTCTCCTGTTCTCCCCTGGCCTCCCTCTTATGCTTCCACGACCAACACCACTCAGAGGGGTCCTCTGAAGGTATAGGACCTGGCCCAAGAGCCGGGCAGCCTTCCCAGGCCAATTGGACAGGGGAAATTCTCAGTACACTCTCCCCTGATCCAAGCCCCCAAAGGTCCTTCCAGGCATGGAAACCCCTCCCCACTCCAAGCCACCCCTCAGGGACACCAGCCCTGTCCGGCCCCCACTTCCTCTCCCCACCCAGTCCCCCCACCTCCTACTGGTTTGCTTGGGAGTTCCTCCCATCTCCTTGGACTTTGAGGTCTCCCACCAGCATCCGGCAGGTGCCCTAGTTGTGGGGAGATGTGAACTCTGTCTTCCCATGTCACCATCTTGACTTAACCTTTTCTCAAAATTATGTTTTAATAGACATTAAATTTTAGTTTTGCTACTTGAGGTCCATATCTGCTGTTTAAAACTCACTTTTCAAATAGCTCTTTGTTGCTATGTTATATTATTTAAAAATATAATGAATCTATTAAAACCTGATTGAATTATTAAGAAGATATTCTAAGCTTGTTTCTAAAGCTGATGACTGTAATCTATCTTTGAATGAAAATTAGATGCCCATAACCTATAACCAGGGGATTATACATATTAGGGGAAAAATTCATTTAAAGGACTGTGTCCAACTTAGATAAAAGGTCTCTTATCAGGTATTCTGAAGTACATCATGCCCAAGAAAACTGAAGGGAATCAAATTCCAAGACTTAAGATACTTTCCCCCTAATTACTAAAAATGCCCAAAGGAGGACTTCCTGAGCACTGATGTCAGTCTTCCCCTCCCTCCGACCCTTACAAGTGTTGACCCTTTATTTTCAACTTTCAGACAGACCAGTTCCCTCTCATTGTCACCACCACTGGGACACCTTCTGTGCTATTCCTTTGCAGCAATTTCGCGGGTATTAACACCTAGTTGGGAGACTACTTTGGAAAGGTTAACATCTAAAGTTGTAAGTAAAAATCTTGATTAAATTGCATGGCGGATTTTGACATGGGAAAAAAACTTTTAGATAGCTAAATATTACTCCAGTGGAAGCCGCTATATCCATGGAAATGGCTGCTCCAACGAGGGCTATCTCACAGGCGGGAGCCCTTTCTCCAGCCGAGGCTACTATCCCAGAGGAAAATGCACCAAAGTGTTAGGAGAGACCTCTGCTATATTCAAGAGCTCTTTTGTACCCCAAGTTACCCAAGGGACCCATTTTCAGCCCAGCTAGCCCACAGCAGTGAAAGTTACCAACCAACTGCCTCTATGGTTTTGCCTCTGAGAGAAATTTCTGATGGGAATCAAGGAACAATAAGAGTTCATGTGCTCTTTTCAATGTCCAAAAGAAGTCTGACAGAGGATAAGTTGGGAAGTTTTTCTGAGGATTCTGAATTTTCATAGGAGTCCACCCAGTTGATGAGATCTTTTGATCTCACCTGGGGGGATTTCCAGATCTTATCCCACTGCTGCACCCCTGAAAGAGAATAGCATATAATACTGGTAGCCAGAGTCCATGCTGACCAAGTGGCAGCTCAAGCCCAAGTGGGCCATACTGTACAACACTGTCCCCAAGGCAGATCCACCGTGAAATTACCAGATAAATTCTATTGATAGGGATAGATGGGACCATATGATTAATTGTTTAAAAAGTTTAATAAGGTCTATGAAAAAATTTAGATTAAAACCCAACAATTATGAAAAAGTAAAAAGAGTCCAACTGGGACCAGATGAAAATCTTGCAGTTTTTCAAGAGAAATTAGTGGAAGCTTTTAGAAAGTATACAAATGTGGATCCCTCCTTCCCCAAGGGAAAAGCCCTTTTGGCTATGCATTTCATAGCCCAGTTTGCCCCAGAAATCAGGTGGAAAATTCAAAAAGTAACTGCTGGTCCTCAGACCTCGAGTGATTTGTTCTAACTGACATATTTTGTTTTCAATAATAAGGATAAGGCCCAAATGCTGAACACACCAAGAAAAATATACAAAAGCCCCAAATGATGGCAGTGGTGTTGTCCCCAGAGACCACTCAAGGGGAGGCCAGGCTTTCTGGATCATTCTGGCCATGGTGGACCACATGGTCCATGGGTACCCAGACAAAACCAGCTTACCCTGTGTGGACAAAAGGAAGACTGGAGGAAAGATTGTGATTGATGCACCCTTTACAAACAGCTAACATTGGCAGCGGGAATGCCCCAGATGCCAGAGAGTGAGGGTGGCCCTTCAGCCATTGATGATTTCACAATCAGAAGACTGAGGGGGCCCTTGGCCAAAAGTGGCTCTGCATAGAGATACCACATACATAACTAATGTCAAGCCTCAGGTGGTCATTGATGTGGTGGGCCATTTGATAGAATTTCTCACAGACGCTGGTGCAAAATTTTCTGTCTTAACCCAAAGGATTGGAAGCCTTAACAACCATAAGGAATATGTAATGGGAGTGTCAAGTAAGAGACAAGGGCACACTTTCCTGAAACCCATTTTGTGCAACATCAATGGCCAGTTGTTTCTACATCCCTTCCTGTTTGTGCCTGACTGTCCTCTCTCTTTAATGGAAGGGACTTATTAACTAAATTAGGGGCCACTCTGTTTCTTGAGGACAAGGAAGCCACCCTTATCACCAAATGATATTAAAAGAAAATAAAGAAGAACAGATTAAATCTATAACTGAGATAAAAGACTAAATAGACCCTGAAGATGAAACATTGACATTCCAGGCCTAGCCAAAACAAACAGATTGAGGCCTTAAGTGACCGTCTTCCAGATTTGGAAACTGTTTTGGAAACATTGTTTGGACCTCCAAAATCATGGTTATAATCTTTCTAAATGACTCTTCTAATACTTATTACTGTATTTCTTTTAATTTATATCTTTTTGTAGACTCATCCTCCAACACTTAACATGCAAGAGGGCTAAAAGGATGATGCTGAGCTAAGTGACATTGGTTTACAGTTCTCCCAGCAGAGAAGGGACAGTCAGCCAGGTGTTTTACTCCTTCCCCAGCCAGGTCTATGTCCCATCTCAGCAGGAATCAGTTAGTGATAGGTTGTCACCCCTTAGCTTAGCAACAAAATCATACAGCAAAAGCATGAAACATGTCCGCAAACCAATAAAACAATGGTGGAATAAGACCTACACCCTGCCCAGTGAGCTAAGTTAATATTTCCTAGGACATGCTTCTCTGGGCACACTAAAAGCAAAAATGTAAGGAAACGGTGACATTATACTGAAACCTGAGATGATTTACCATTTTTAGTATATGTTACTGCCTTTTTGCTCATTTCTGTTATGCCATGACCATCCTGGATTGAACATATAGGGACAACAGAACTCCCCAATCTGATATGGAGGAGGAGCTGATGATGGAAGTTTGATGTTTACTCAAGAATGAAGAAGAAGGTGGTCTTCTCCCCCTCTCCACTTTTCCTTTGATTATAAAACTGTAGCCCATTAAGTTCTCGGGGCATGGCACCCTCTCACCCACCCATGTGTAAGCCTCACAAGTGTCCTATTCTAAAAAATCACATCTTATCTATCACTTTGCTTCTCACTGAATTCTTTCTGCACTGAGACATAAAGAACCAGAGCTTCTCGGAGCCTCCAGAGATGCATTTCTGTGGTTTCCATTTTAGAAGAATATATCGATAGTTCCCTCACTAGACCTTCAGTCTTACTCCCCAGGAGCAAAATCTTTTAAGTTTGCAGTTCTTATGGAGCTAAACTCTATAAATCAAATAACTTATTTTAAAATTCTTGATATATTAACTTTGAGCTATGTTTATTAACTGACACTGCCACCACTTTTATCCACCCAACATTTGATCAACATATTACTTTTAGTTTATGAACCATTTAAGTTTGCTTGTTATTCTTTCTTGCTGCCCTCCATCTTTCTTACTGAGTTGTATGTTACTTCTTATTGATTGTAGATATTCTTTATATATTTTAGATACTAATCCTCTATAGCTTAGATGAGTTACAAATATCTCAGCTTTTGAGTGTTTTTTTCACTCTATAGTGAAGCAAATATAGTCTTTTCAATGAAGGGTGATGAAACAACTGGACATCCACATGCAAAAAAAAATGAATCTAGACACAGACTTTATGATGTTCGTAAAGATTAACTTCAAATAGATCATGGACCTAAACATAAAATGCAAAACTATAAAACTCCTAGAAAATAACATAGGAGATAATCTAGATGACCTTAGGTTTGGTGATGACTTTTTAGATAAAACACCAGGACATGATCCATGAAAGAAAGAAATGATGAGCTAAATTTCATTAAAATTAAAATTTTCTGTCTGCAAAAGACAGAATCAAGAGAATCAGAAGACAAGGCACAGACTAGGAGAAAATATTTTCAAATAAATCTGATAAAAGACTGTTATCCAAATATAAAAAAGACATTTAAGACTAAACAATATGAAAACAACTTTATTAAGAAGAGATCAAAAGAACTTAAAAAGACACCTCACCAAAGAAGATATACAGATGAAAAATCAGCTTATGAAAATATGCTCCATATTATATGTCATTAGGAAAATAACAATGAGATACCACTACACATCTATCAGAATGGCCAAAATCCAAAACACAACACCAAATGCTGGAAAGAATGTAGAGTAGCAGAAACTTTCATTCACTTCCAGTTGATTGCAGAGTGGCATAGCCATTTTGGAAGACAGTGTGACAGTTTCTTACAAAATTAATATTCTTCCCATATGTTCCAGCAGTCATGCTTCTTGGTATTTACCCAATAAAGGTGAAAACTTAAGTCTACACAAAAACCTGCACACAGATGTTTATAGCAGCTTTATTCATAGTTGCCAAAACTTGGAAGAAACCAAGATATCTTTCAGTAGGTGAATGAATAATTAAACAGTGGCACATCCCAACAATGGAATATTATTCAGTGCTAAAAAGAATAAGATATCAAGACATGAAAAGACATGGAGGAAACTTAAATGCATATTACTAAGTGACAGAGCATATCTGAAAAGGCTACATATGGTATGATTCCAACTACCTGATTTTCCAGGAAAAGTAGAACTATGGAGACAGTGAAAGAATCAGTGGTTGCCAAGGATTATAGGGGAGAGAGGGATGAATAGGTGGAGCACAAAGGACTTGTGAAACTACTCTATGATACCATAATTAATGGTGGATATATGTCTTTACACATTTGTCAAAACTCACAAAATGTACAACAAGAGTGAGCCCTATGGAAACTAAAGACTCTGGGTGATAATAATGTGTTGATGTAGGTTCATCATCAATGTAGGTAATATGTAAGTACCTTTCTGATATGGGAATTTGATATTGGGGGAGGCTGTACATAGGAGCAGGAGGTAAGTGGGAGAGCTCCATAATTTCCACTCACTTGTGCTGAGAACCTAAAGTTGTTATAAAAATTAAAGTCTATTAAAAAAAATAATAAACACTGGACAGAGTCCTGCTAAGGTCTGCCTCCCAGAGGCCCATCCTGCCTGTTCCAAAAGAGGCAACCTTTAAACCTAAGTAAAGAAGTCAGGCTCCCTCTGGCTGGATCCCCCTACAAACAACAGCACCAAAAAGTCTTTCCTGGCTTCTTTGATGGTCATAAACACCCTGCATGTGAGCGTCTCATATGCCACAGAACATCTGCTGAAATGCAAAGGCCCCAGGGAGAGAGACTCATATTCATTATCCCACTCTGTGAATGAGTTAGAGCCCCTTTTGAGAGCAGGAAACAGGGGCAGAGACACAGGACACCTTAAAGAGGTTTCAGACCCAGGACACAGGGCACCCAGCACAGTAAACCTTTGACTAACCAAGATTAATTCTCTAAGTTTTGGCTCACCACAACTGCTCAGTAAGGCACTGATCTCCAAGTCACAGATCTGCACATTTACACTGGCTTTCTGTGGAAATGCTTTATTCTTATGTCGGGATTATGGGCAGCATGCCAGCCAGTACAAGGCCAAGTTTGGGGAATACACAGCCTTTTTGTGATTTTAAAGCCACACTCCATAAGGGCTGTCTACTCTGCTCATGTGTAGCTGGTTCCAAGTTCCCCCCACTCACTCCACCTACACTGTGAAGACAGAGGTTGCCATTAGGGATGAGGGGGATGGGAAAAGTTATCAAAGTCCCTGGAGAGAAGAAGGGGTTACGAGTTAAGGAAGAAAAAAACAAATAAGAAAGGAAATGGATCTTTCCTGCTGTATGTCCTATTGGAAGATATGTGAGAACCAAATTCAGAATTCCATGGAGCTCATTCTATGTGCATTAGGGTGTGAACAGCTGCCACCGCCAGCCCTCAACCTGAGTTAGACTTGTTTTTTCTGGCTCAGAACCCCCAGCCCATTTTGCCAGCCACCCCCAAGTCTGAACTTGCAAAGAGTGGGCTCAAGTTCTATCTTTGGAATTTATCCCTCTCTCACCACTAAAAATAAACCATCCCAGCTGTCCAATGTGGTTTGTGACAGACCCTCCCAGTGATCCCACTCCTACAACCAGTGAAAATAGAGATGATCTATTGAGTGTGGCATGGCTCCCCAGCCACCGTCTCATAACCCTCTCCTGCCCATAACCCACTTCTCTCTATCCAAGGCTTCTTGGAAACACTTGATTTCAAGAAAAAGTCATGAGGGTCTTAAGTCATGTGCAGTATGAAATGGTAAAGATGGCCCTTTGGTGCCACGTAGAATTTGAGATTCAAAAATATGAATTACGAGAGAGGAATAAACAGCCAGAATCAGTGGGAGACACGAGGATAGTCTTTTCTCTAGGAACAAGGAAAAAAAGGCCATTATGACTTGGATGGAAACAAAGGAAAGCAATTAATTGTGACCTTGAATTATGCTCATGAGTTCTTCCAGTGGTCAACTGTACTAAGCAAGAACTACTTGAGTGCATGTGATTCATTTCTGTAAATTTATTCTGACCTGAGCAGAATAAAGAGCAGATCCAAGTTAAATATTTCATGTGAACAGTCCACGAATAGGAAATGAGAAAAAAGGAAAGAAGAAAGTAATCCCTTTATTAGACAAATTGCAATACATATTCAACCAACACTCATGGAGTGCCAATGATAAATCAGGCACTACGCTCCAGATATTTTCATGTCCACTAAAGCCCTTGCCCCACTCTGCTATTCAAACTCATGCCATCTTGAGTACCACCTCCTCTGGAAAGAGACTACTGGTCCACTTATGCATGCAAAGTTTTCCTGAGTGGAGTTACCTCCTAACATGCCAGACCCTACCATGCCTGACTCCAAAGGAATGAATTTCTCAAAGTGATACAGCCCTAGGTATACTGGGTATCAGAGATATCTGGGACAGCAGTCTTCCTGTAACTGTCTATAAGTCCTACATAGGAAGAGCAGGGTGGCCTGTTTCAACCCATCTCTCTGGGAGAGCTTATCTAAGTTCATATCTTCCGTGATCTGATAGTGTCTACTATGGACAAGACAGCAATTGGGCTCTCAAGAGTCTTAACCATTATCTCTCCTGCTCCCAATCCTGACTCTAAGAGCAGCCCAAAGTGTGGTTTGGGAGGCTGTGAGCACCTCACAGGGTAAGGATGGACTTCATATTGTCTTTCTCCAAACCTTTTTCCATGTCCAGACAGACCTCCCTGGGGGAATGAAAACTCCCCACAATCTCTCCATATTGCAGAGACAATGAGATCTAGAGTCTGGCTTTCCAGAGCCCCCTCCCAGCTCCAGGGGCCCTGGTCCTAATTGCTGGGACTTGATGAATGAGTTTGATTTTCTTCTTGTAAGATTTTTCTAAAATTTTATATTATAAGCTTAGAACTTCACTCTATATTTAATCTCATTTGATCTTGGTGAGCTTTCTGTTTTAGGCATTGCGTTGGGCTGTAGTTTTCATGAGAAAAAAATCCCCTCACTTCTCCTTTGCCTGCCCAGGGACAAGAAAGCCAATTGTTGGGAAGCATCATTCCCACCCCTGGTACTAGATTACTTTCTAATCCTAAAAGGCTCCACTAAAATCAGCCCCCGCCCAGTCCTCATGGAAATGCTGGAGCAAGGCTCCTATGAACTGATTAATGTTTCTTGGGCCAGACAGGTTCCTCAGTGATAGTTTTTACCCATTAACTCACTTGGAGTTTTAGACAAATCCTATGGGCAGGACAATTCTTTTGCAACATACCACCCACAGACTATACATCCCACCACTGAAATTCATGTCCTATTTTTAGTGTGAGCTCAATAATGTAAAGTGCAATTGTTCATGAACATATGTGGATCTCCCAGGCCTGAGTGAGGCCAGTGAGCAGGAAATACAAAGGGAAGAAATAGTTTGGTTGGAAGGCATCACCTGCAGACTCTTCCTCCCAAGCCTCCTTCTGGGTGAGTGGAGATGTGAACTGAGACCTTTTGGAAATAATCCAGGGTAGATCCAGATGACTTGTCAGGGCTTCAGAGACAAGTTGTATCTGGGTAGCAAGGAAAGGGCATGAGGGAAGAGAATTCTTTAATTTTACACCTATCATGTGCTAGGAACTGCAAATGCATTACTTATCTCTGAAAACGGCCCCATTTTATACACATGACAAAATAAGTCTCAAAGAGTCAAAATTTTCCCTGTGGAACCAGGTGGTGGATCCAGGTTTAAAGACAGATCAGACCCAACCCAGGCACTTGTTCCAAGTGTTGTGCCTTATGGTGAATGAACTCATGGTGAAGCCTCAGCAAAGCTACTAGTATGCCCATCTTTGTCCCCAGGGCTCCAAACCTCCCTTTTCTTTAACTGAGACATTCTCTAGGAGTTGAGATCTCACAGTGTAATGGTCATTGGTCCTGAACATGTGAGAGAGCATTTCAAACCCTTGACATTTCAAACCCTTGACAGATGAGAGAAGTTAGAGCCTCCATTATTTCTCTGCACATCTCTCTCCCCATCAATGCTCTGAGCATCTGGGGAGGCCCTAGTCCCTTCTGAGCCTAAACTACCCATTTATAGGGCCTTCAGAGACATCTAGAACTAAACCAGCTTGTGCCTGAGTCAAGGCATTTGAGGATTTGCAATTCTGTCTCCCATCCCTGTAAAATTTGGAATCCATAAAAGAGCAACTCTCTCCCTGCCCTAGACTGGCCTCCTTCATTCTCTCTTAGTTTTCTCTGCCCCTAAATCCCCTCAATAGATTCACCATACCACCCATCCCTATTGCCTCTCTGGAACCTTCCTTCCATTGTAAGCAACACCACCCCGCCCCCATCATGTTCTAAGCCACCTGCAGGAATGCACTCTGAGGATGCCAGTCCCTTCCCAGTCCTCTTCATTGGGAGATTATCTTTCTCCCACACCCACACAGCACTGGGTCACTCTCCTGACCTCCTTTACTCCTCTACCACTGAGTGGAAACACCTCCTCTGTTGCCTTCATTCCCCAAGTCTACCACTCTCTGTTGCTCCTCTGGTTAATTTCATCTACCCACCTCCTGGCCCTGCCCTCATTCTCTGACCACTTGGCCTCCAGACTGTGGTTCTTCCTCTCCATGCAGTTTCTTAAGATTGTTTTGGAAGATCCTAATGTGTAGGAAAGTGGCCCATCCTCATACTTTGTGTTTACCTCTCAGTCCTTGCACTCTCTCACTTCTACTCTATCTCAGCCTTTCACTTCCAGAGCCAAGACCTGAATCTTTGCTCTAGTCCAACACCCCATTCAACTGGTACTAGTGGGCTGTCCTCCACTCCTGGATCTTACCACTCCTCTCTTTCCACCTCATAGAGGTCCCATCCCTTGACACACCCTCCCCTATGTACCTAGTACATCTCTGCATCCTGGATGTTTTTCTTATTTCTTTTTTTTTTCCCAGAATGATCACTTTGTTGGATTGTTCTCTAACCAGAACCCTCAATTTCCTTGCACACTCATCTTCTGCTTCAACTTTCCTACAAAATATCCATCCAAGATCCAGATTCCAAACTACGTTATCTACTTTTCTATGATGCCAAGGGTTTCTGGAGAAAACCAGTCATTACAAATCCAAGTTCTCCAAACTTAGCTGGGCCCCGGGTGCCCTGAATTAAGCAATTCTATTATTAATCCTTGGTAGTAGAGTTCATCTCCCACTGTCCCCAACTATTCTAATATTTTTTTCCTCACAAAACCCCTACTCAACTCTTTCCCCACTTCCCACCCTCAGAAAATGACCTTGACTTCTACCTTATGGAGAATAAATGTCATCAGACATGAACCTCAATTTCCTGGCACACTTTTCTACCTCCACAGTCACTTTCCTTCCCCCTGTACAAGGCCAGGCCCTCAATACACTCATTGCTCTTTCCCTTACACTTTCCATTTTTCTTTCTCTACTGGCAACTTCCTTTCAGACTCTAAACAAGCTGACATTGTTTAAATAATGTTTATTTCATATTGCCCTCAATCTGCTCTGTAATTCCCCTCCTTTCCCACTCATCTACACCTCCAAGAATACTTGTTACTGCTTTACCTATGAAATCAGAACCAAACCTGCTCCTACTATCCTTCCACAAAAGTCACACATTACCTCTATACCATGATCAGCCCTAATGTTGCTAGATTTCTTTACATCTTTAGCACCCCTTCCTCCTTTAAAAGCTCCATTCTCTTCCCTTCCATATCATTGCACCCTTCTGGTAGCTTTCTGGCCCTTCCTTCTCTATTTTGGGGCCCCCTTTTCCTTTGTTTTCCCCTTGAAGGTCAATCCAGACCCACTGCTCTCTGTCTCCTGCAATGACCTTATACTTTTCTAGTTTTAACTGCCACACATATGCTGATAACTTCCAGATCCACCCCTCTAGTCCTGACCTTCAACAATTCACAGCAGATTCACAGTCCTAAGCATTTCCACTTGTATGTCCCATGCATACAGATTTTAAATGGCTCTCAGTCTTCCCCACCTCAAAATTGCTTCTTGTTCTAAATTCTCTATCTCAGTGGCTTCATGATACACCCAGTCAACAAATTAGAAACTTGAGGGTCATCCTTGAGCCCTTAATATTTCCAATGCTCTACATTTATTCTCTGACTCCAGTCTATCAGTTTGAGTTTCTCAAAGCCATTCAACTGAACAATAGCATGAAGACATTTAAACATTGAAGGGATTTTTAAATACAGTACAATTACCTCCTTAGTAAATTAAATGAGTCCCACATCCCCAACCAGAAAGAGTGTAAAATAATGCTTTTCAAGATGAAACTAATGAGGTTCTTTCTAAATGTAGAGAAAAGATTAAACCTACAGAGGCAACATTCAAAGTTTCATCCCTGATACAAAAAACTATCACACAATTACCAATAAGCTGATAAAACCAGTTTCATAGTTTTAGCTTTCCCATTTTTGGTCTATGGCTCACATCAAATCAATTTTTATGCATACTGTGAGGTAGGAGTTAATGGGTTTTTTTTCCATATACATATGTTGTTCCAGGACTATTTTTGAAATAGACTTTCCCATTCTCCATTAGATTGTTTTCATGCCTTTGTTGAAAATTAAATGACTCTATAAGTGAGGTCTATTTCTGAGTTCTTTCTTCTGTTCCATATATCTCTTTGTTGATCCTTATGCCAGCATGACACACTCTTGATTACTGTAGCTTCATAGTTAGTCTCGAAGTCATGTAGTATAAGTTCTCCAATTTGTTGTTCTCTTTCAAGATTGCTTTAATATTCTAGGGCTTTTGCATCTCCACATACAACTTAACAATTTATCAGTTTCTGGAAGAAAAATAAAGACCCTACTGGGATTATAACTGAATGATACAGGATTTCTGTGAATGTGTCAAAACTCTTGCTCCAAATTTTCAGCTGTCCATTTAGTGAAACTAATGCCACAAGTTACATTGGGGCAGCAATGATTCCAAGTCCACCAACCCCCAACCTGTTTACTTGATTTCTCATGGCATTTTGTCGAAAAACCACTCAGGATTGTCTAACGCTTTGACAAAGAGTCAAAGACCAAAGGACTATAGCTGACAAAAGCCTCAGTCAGAGCCGCCTTCTCTACACACTAAATGGTTTCCTATAGGGAAAAAATGGCATTAGTTTTCAAAGGAAGAAAGTTTCATTTGTCACTATGGTAACCCATCTTCTTCAGGCATACTGAATGACCTTTTTCTTGAAATAGCTATTCTTTCAAAGTTCCCAGTCCTGAGAAGCAGGGCCTGGCTGCTCTCTGATGTTCACTGGAGGAGGCCAACACAGGACAGAATAAGGAGTTATGTCTTAAGACTTTACCCACAAGGGGACCTGTTTGGGAGAGAAAGGTATCTTGTACACTCTAAGGAGGCCATGAATTGCAGAGGTTAACCTCTCAGAATTTTGAGTGTGGGATGGGTGATAATGTGCATTGGTTCAAACTCATAATTCTTACCCTAATGGACCTTTCAGTCTACTTAAATAATTAAGAGAAAAACAAAGTAATTCAAATTGTTAAAAGGATACATTTTCCTTTCTGCAGAAAATCTCAGAGTCTTTAATAGATATATCTGCCTTGTGGCTCCCAAGAAGGAACATGGCATGTACAATTTTCCAAACTTATTTGACCATGGAACTGATCTATTAGAATGTTATTATTTGTATCATTCTCTTTCAAGAACCTCAACATCCCTGAGTGACAAATAGCCAACCTCTTTGGTAAATTCCATAGGCTGAACAATTGTTTATAATCATGAAATAGTCTTTATTAATACTTCCTCCTGGAAGAATTCACAATATTACCTCCATTTGGTGTTACCCCAGAGGCCCACGATGACCCTTAAATGGTATGGATTTTGATGGTATTGTCCTAAAGGCCTGTGTCCCTTAACATAATATTTATTTGAAGACATACAAAAAAAGTACACCAAAGATGTCCCAGATGTTTAGACATGTGCCTTATATCCCAGTTAGAACTAATCTAGGCTGGAGCAGAAACTGGATCATAAAGGTTGAGAGAAGCCTTGCCAAAGGATACATGCAGGTAGTGTCTTTCAGGGGTTGCTGGAGCATCTGTTGAGGAAGATCTAAGTTAGAGAGATTTCAAGGCTGAGTCCAAGAGAACAATTCCAATATCACATGATCTAGAGGCTGGAAGGAGAGTCCCCTTCTTAAATTTGTCCTGGGCCTTGAATGCCCTGCCATTAAATTTTGAAGAAAGTATAATTGGGACCTCAATTAGGCAAGAGGTGGAAAACATTTGTTTAACAAGGGTATTGATCCACTTAAAAGTTTTATTGAGACCTAAAAGGAATAAAAAGCAAACTTGTTGGATTAGAAACACCCTCAGAGGAAATTGAGCCCTCATCTGTCAACCCCAGCAGTCTTGTTATAACTGTCCACCACTCTGCCCCTTTGGCCCTGCCCTGGCCCCTTAGTACCAGAACATTCCCTGTATGCAGTAACTCTGGTAGGGAACAAGCTGAACCAAAAGTCTCTAATTCAATATGACAACCAGCCAGGATATTCAGGTTTTTATTTGGAAACTGCCCTGGTCCACAAAGGTGTCAAGATCTATTAGCTATCCATAGGGTCAGGATTCCCAGTCTGGGCTCCCTACCTTGGGAAATCTGAATAACAGGAAAGAAGCTTGGGTTATATGCTGGGCACTTGCATTGGAGTCATGCATTCTAAATTTCCTCAGCCAATCTGATTTTCTTCTGAAGAGAATCAGTTTTTGGTGTCTGAACAGCTAGCCCACATACTGAGAACTCCTTTTACTGAGGGCACCCCTCCACACACACAAAGAGCCCTCCCTGATTATCCCAGCACCACAGTGTTCCTTTCTCAAAAGCCCTGCAAAATTTGCTAGGCCCAGTTGTGCCTTAAGGCTTGAGCTTTATCTGAACTCTTCATCCTTAGTATGGACAGGTGGGGAGGAGAATCAATTCACTCTAGAGTAGGAGATACCATTTCCCACATCTTTATCTGTGACAGACAATATTAATCAATCATTGTTCTTTTCTGCTGAGCCCAGATATGGCGTCAAAAATCCTCTGCACAGAAATTGATAGGAGCTAGAGTCTAAGATAAAGCATATTTTCCATCCCTGTTCTAGAGATTACAGTGTGCTATTAGAATATACCATGAAAAAGATACAGGTTATGGTGGTTCTGATGAGGGAGAGATTTATTCATTTACTTAATTCATTGGATATTTATCGAGCATTTACTTTATGCCAGGCACTGTTCAGAAGAGGAAGGTACAAAGTGTCATAGAAGTACAGAATAGGGGCAATCAAATCAGACTCGAGTTGGTGGGTCAGAGGAAACTTCCTAGGGGAGGTAAATTCTTTTAAATTAATTTATATATTTTAATTTATTATTGGCTGCATTGGGTCTTCATGGCTGTGCGTGGGGACTACTCTTCATTATGGTGCACAGGCTTTTCATTGCAGTGGCTTCTCTTAGTGTGGAGCATGGGCTCTAGGCATGCGGGTTTCAGTAGTTGAGGCACGTGGGCTCAGTAGCGTGGCTCGCGGGCTCTAGAGCACAAGCTCAGTAGTTGTGGCACACGGGCTTAGTTGCTCCACGGCATGTGGGATCTTCCCGGACTAGGGCTCGAACCCATGTCCCCTGCATTGGCAGGTGGATTCTTAACTACTATGCCACCAGGGAAGTCCCTATGGGAGGTAAATTTTTAAGGAAGAAAAGAAATTAGATAAATTTGGAACCAGGGTTGTGGAGAGTGTAGCAGACAATAAGAACAATTTATGTAAAGACACAGATATACAACAGATATCCAGAAGTTTTGATGATTAAGGTAAAGGATATCAGATTGAAACAATAGGAAATAAGTTATGTGTATTTTTCAGAACACTAAAGTCACAAAGTATAGTAGAGGGAGTGTTTAAGAAGAATTCAAGCTACTGTGTATGTGGAAGTGCATTGCAGAGAGGGTGATGCTCTAAAACAGCACTAAAACAGTGTGGTTTGTCAAACAATAGCATGAGCATCACCTGGGAACTTGTTAGAAATGCAGATTCTCAGGCCCCACTCCAGACCCACTGAATCAGAAACTCTGAGGAAGAATCCTAGAGATCTGGGGTTTACCATGCCCTCTGGGGATTCTGATGCACCCTAAATATCCAGAAGCACTGCTCCAAAATAATAGTTGATGTTATTACCATCACTGAACCCACCCACTTCCAAGTCCCTTCACCATCCCAAATTGGAACAGCATTTCCCCCACTGCACTCAAATTCACCTACTCTTGATTTACCTGACTCCATCAACACCAGTGCTGCCCAGGATTTCAGACTATATTTCAGTATGACTTTGATTCCCTCCTCCTCCTCACTACCCAACACATCCCATCTGCCCTTATGCCCTGGAAGCATATTAGTCTGACTAATAACCTGAATCCACTAAACACAGATTAAAGTTCAAGAGATGAAGTGACAGTGGGCATAATAGAAAAGGTCATGTCAATCTAGTCTGCCAGACAGACCCACTTTTCCTCAACTTCCCTCTGGGCAAGGATGGAGAGCACAGGCTTTAAGCCAGCCTACATGGCTTCACATCCTGGATTTTCCTCTTTCTTTCTGTGTCACTTTGGGTGAATTATCTAAGATCTCTGTGCCTCAGTCCCTTCAGATGTAAACTAGAAATAATAAGGTATTTATCTCATTGGGTTATTATGGAGATGAATGAGTTCATACAGGTAAAGTACTTTGAACAGTGTCTAGCTCAATAAGTAGTAGTAGTAGTAGTAGTAGTAGTAGTAGTAGTATCACCATTACATTATTCACCTATTGCAACAGTCTCCTGTCCTCCAGTCTGTCTTCACTGCTCTTGGTCTTGCAGACTGGCCCACTGGAAGTTGTTTAAACGGCAACTTCATGTTGAACAGGTCATTCCCCTCATCAAAAGACTTCTGTGGCTCCCTTAGGCCATCATTATCATTGATTTTAAATGCCCACTCCCTTTTTTAAAGAAATGGAATCCTTTGCTTCTAATGGGCTCTTACAGATAATAGTAGAACTGTTTTGATTGAAGTCAGGGAATAGGAAGGGCCTTCCAGCTTCTCCCTTGACCTTCGTTGCACCTCAAGAGACATCCCTGTGGAACTCTGGGATATGAAGGGCCCAGCATATCCTCTGACCTGTGAAATCCAAACAGCAATCAAGTTGCCCATTTGCTACAAGATTATCTGCTCTCCAGAAAGGTACACCACAATGTGAAATTGCACCTTGTGAATTTACTCAAGCTGCTCACCTGATCTACCCATGATGGACCAGGATGCCTTTGGCTTGAACTTCTCACGTAACTGTCTGGTTTCACTCTGCTATATGTCCTCCCGGTCAGCCTAACCCCAAGGGACCACTATTTCCTCTTGGCCCTGGACTCTCTTGTGCTTGTCAGACACCCTACTGAAGGCAAGGAACAACAGACCCTGGGGATCCCTGAGAACAGGGAAGCCCAGGAGGAGCTATGTCTAACTTAGAATGTTTTGGCCAGTTGCCGAGGCTTTGTTCCAATTTCTGATGTTCTTTAGAATCTTCTCATTACATCACTAAGTACAATTAAGCTCTAATCTCTCCCTCTCTTTTTAGTAACTTTTAATTTGTTTTCTGATTATGAAAGCAATATATGGTTAATATATTGGAGTAAATATGTAATATACAGAAAATTATATTTTAAAAAAAGCAAATAAAAATAAACTATAATGCCTCCAAACAGAAACAGGCATTGTTAATACTTTGGTAGGTTTCCTTTGACTATTTTTGTATGAATACATTCACAACCATTCACACTATTTGGAGGATAATCGTATAACTATAGGATATACATCATTGAAAAGTCTTCAAAACCAGAATTTTAAATAGCAAAATAATATTCTTTCTATTGGATATACATTTATTCAATAAACAATGACTAACATTTATTGAACACTTATTATGTGTCAGGTCTTGTGTTTGGTATTGATATATATAGTAATGAACAGACAGGTGTTGTCCCCATGGAGCTAATAGTCTTCAGTGGGAGGTACATTTTTAACAAATGAACATGAAAATTAAAAATTACAAGAGGCTGGAAGGGAAGATGGCAGAAGAGTAAGACGTGGAGATCACCTTCCTCCCCACAGATACACCAGAAATACATCTACACGTGGAATAACTCCTACAGAACACCTACTGAATGCTGGCAGAAGACCTCAGACCTCCCAAAATACAAGAAACTCCCCACGTACCTGGGTAGGGCAAAAGAAAAAAGAATAAACGGAGACAAAAGGATAGGGATGGGACCTGCACCAGTGGGAGGGAGCAGTGAAGGAGGAAAGGTTTCCACACACTAGGAAGCCCCTTCGCGGGCGGAGACGGTGGATGGCGGATGGCGGATGGCGGATGGGAAAAGCTTCGGCGCCATGGAGGAGAGCACAGCAACAAGGGTACAGAGGGCAAAGCGGAGAGATTCTCGCACAGAGAATCTGTGCCAACGGGCACTCACAAGCCCGAGAGGTTTGTCTGCTCCCCCGCAGAGGTGGGCGGGGCTGGGAGCTGAAGCTCGGGCTTCATTTGGAGCACAGGGAGAGGACTGGGGTTGGCGGCGTGAACACAGCCTGCAGGGGGTTAGTGCACCACGGCTAGCCGTGAGGGAGTCTGGGTAAAAGTCTGGACCTGCCGAAGACGCAAGAGACTTTTTCTTTCCTCTTTGTTTCCTGGTGCACAAGGATAAGGGATTAAGAGTGCTGCTTAAAGGAGCTCCAGAGACGGGCATGCGCCTCAGCTAAAAGTGCAGACCCCAGAGACGGGCATGAGATGCTAAGGCTGTTGCTGCGGCCACCAAGAAGCCTGTGTGCAAGCACAGGTCACTCTCCACACATCCCTTCCGGGGAGCCTGTGCAGCCCGCCACTGCCAGGGTCCCGGGATCCAGGGACAACTTCCCCGGGAGAACGCATGGCGTGCCTCAGGATGGTGCAACTTCACACTGGCCTCTGCCGCCGCAGGCTCGCCCCACACTCCGTGCCCCTCCCTCCCCCCGGCCTGAGTGAGCCAGAGTCCCCGAGCAGCTGCTCCTTTAACCCCGTCCTGTCTGAGCGAAGAACAGACGGCCTCTGGCGACCTACACGCAGAGGCAGGGCCAAATCCAAAGCTGAGCCCCTGGGAGCTGTGCGAACAAAGAAGAGAAAGGGAAATCTCTCCCAGCAGCCTCAGAAGCAGCGGATTAAATGTCCACAATCAACGTGATGTACCCTGCATCTGTGGAATACATGAATAGACAACGAATCATCCCAAATTGAGGAGGTGGACCTTGAGAGCAAGATTTATGATTTTTTCCCCTTTTCCTCTTTTTGTGAGTGTATATGTGTATGCTTCTGTATGAGATTTTGTCTGTATAGCTCTGCTTCCGCCATTTGTCCTAGGGTTCTATCTGTCTGTTTTTAGTTTTTAATTTTTTTCTTTATAATTATTTTTTATTTTAATAACTTTATTTTATTTTACTTTATCTTCTTCCTTCCTTCCTTCCTTCCTTCCTTTCTTTCTTTCTTCCTTCCTTCCTTCCTTTCTTTCTTCTTTCCTTCCTTCCTTCTTTCTTTCTTTCTTTCTTTCTTCTTTCCTTCCATCCTTCCTTCCTTCCTTCCTTCCATCCTTCCTTCCTTCCTCCCTCCCTCCCTTCTTTCTTTCTTTCTTTCTTTCTTTCTTTCTTCTTTCCTTCCTTCCCTCCTTTAGAAAACGAATCGTACCAAATTGAGGAGGTGGACTTTGAGAGCAAGATTTATGATTTTTTCCCCTTTTTCCTCTTTTTGTGAGTGTGTATGTGTATGCTTCTGTGTGAGATTTTGTCTGTATAGCTTTGCTTCCAACATTTGTCCTGAGGTTCTATCCATCCGCTTTTTTTCCCCTTAATAATTATTTTCTATTTTAATAACTTTATTATATTTTACCTTACTTTATTTTATTTTACTTTATCTTCTTTCTTTCTTTTTTTCCTTCCATCCCTCCCTCCTTGCCTCTCTCCTTTCTTTCTTTCTTCCTTTCTTTCTACTTCTACTAATTCTTTTTTTCTACTTTTTCGCCCCTTTATTCTGAGCTGTGTGGTTGAAAGGCTCTTGGTGCTCCAGCCAGGAGTCAGAGCTCTGCCTCTGTGGTGGGAGAACCAATTCCAGGACACTCGTCCACAAGACACCCCCAGCTCCATGTAATATCAAATGGCGAAAATCTCCCAGAGATCTCCATCTCAACACCAGCACCCAGCTTCACTCAATGACCAGCAAGCTACAGTGATGGACACCCTATGCCAAACAACTAGCAAGACAGGAACACAGCTCCACCCATTAGCAGAGAGGGTGCCTAAAATCATAATAAGTCCACAGACACGCAGAAACACACCAACAGACGTGGACCTGCCCACCAGAAAGAAAAGATCCAGACTCATCCAGCACAACACAGGCACTAGTTCCCTCCACCAGGAAGCCTACACAACCCACTGAACCAACCCTAGCCACTGGGGAAAGACACCAAAAACAATGGGAAATACGAACCTGCAGCCTACAAAAAGGAGACCCCAAACACAGTAAGATAAGCAAAATGAGAAGACAGAAAAACACACAGCAGATGAAGAAGCAAGATAAAAACCAACCAGACCTAACAAATGAAGAAGAAATAGGCAGTCTACCTGAAAAAGAATTCAGAATAATGATAATAAAGATGATCCAAAAACTTGGAAATAGAACAGAGAAAATGCAAGAAACATTTAACAAGGACCTAGAAGAACTAAAGATGAAACAAACAATGATGAACAAAGCAATAAATGAAATTAAAAATACTATAGATGGGATCAATAGCAGAATAACTGAGGCAGAAGAACGGATAAGTGACCTGGAAGATAAAATAGTGGAAATAACTACTGCAGAGCAGAATAAAGAAAAAAGAATGAAAAGAACTGAGGACAGTCTCAGAGACCTCTGGGACAACATTAAATGCACAAACATTCGAATCATAGGGGTTCCAGAAAAAGAAGAGAAAAAGAAAGGGACTGAGAAAATATTTAAAGAGATTATAGTTAAAACTTCCCTAATATGGGAAAGGAAACTCAAGTGCTCATGATAGATTCTCCAGGATAGATCATATCTTGGGTCACAAATCAAGACTTGGCAAATTTAAGAAAATTGAAATTGTATCAAGCATCTTTTCTGACCACAATGCTATGAGACTAGATATCAATTACAGGAAAACACCTGTAAAAAATACAAACACGTGGAGGCTAAACAATGCACTACTTAATAACGAAGTGATCACTGAAGTAATCAAAGAGGAAATAAATATATATCTAGAAACAAATGACAGTGGAGAAAAGACAACCAAAAACCTATGGGATGCAGCAAAATCAGTTCTAAGAAGGAAGTTTATAGCAATACAAGCCCACCTTAAGAAACAGGAAACATCCCGAATAACAACCTAAAGCTAAACCTAAACCTTGCACCTAAAGAAATAAGAGAAAGAAGAATAAAAATACACCAAAGTTAGCAGAAGGAAAGAAATCATAAAAATGAGATGAGAAATAAATGAAAAAGAAATGAAGGAAATGATAGCAAAGATCAATAAAACTGAAAACCGATTCTTTGAGAAGATAAACAAATTGATAAAGCATTAGCCAGAGTCACCAAGCAAAAAAGGGAGAAGACTCAACTCAATAGAATTACAAATGAAAAAGAAGTAACAACTGACACTGCAGAAATACAAAAGATCATGAGAGATTACTACAAGTAACTCTATGCCAATAAAATGGAACCTGGAAGAAATGGACAAATTCTTAGAAATGCACAATCTGGCCAGACTGAATCAGGAAGAAATAGAAAATATGAACAGACCAATCACAAGCACTGAAATTAAAACTGTGATTAAAAATCTTCCAACAAACAAAAGCCCAGGACCAGATGGCTTCACAGGCGAATTCTATCAAACATTTAGAGAAGAGCTAACACCTATCCTTCTCAAACTCTTCCACAATATAGCAGAGGGAGGAACACCCCCAAATTCCTTCAACAAGGCAACCATCACCTTGATACCAAAACCAGACAAGGATGTCACAAAGAAAGAAAACTACAGGCTAATATCACTGATGAACATAGATGCAAAAATCCTCAGCAAAATACTATCAAACAGAATCCAACAGTACATTAAAAGGATCATACACCATGATCAATGGGGATTTATTCCAGGAATGCAAGGATTCTTCAATATATGCAAATCTATCAATGTGATAAACCATATTAACAAATTGAAGGAAAAAACCATATGATCATCTCAATAGATGCAGAGAAAGCTTTTGACAAAATTCAGCACCCATATATGATAAAAACCCTGTGGAAAGTAGGCATAGAGGGAACTTTCCTCGACATAATAAAGGCTATATAAATGAGATGAGAAATAAATGAAAAAGAAATGAAGGAAATGATAGCAAAGATCAATAAAACTGAAAACCGATTCTTTGAGAAGATAAACAAATTGATAAAGCATTAGCCAGAGTCACCAAGCAAAAAAGGGAGAAGACTCAACTCAATAGAATTACAAATGAAAAAGAAGTAACAACTGACACTGCAGAAATACAAAAGATCATGAGAGATTACTACAAGTAACTCTATGCCAATAAAATGGAACCTGGAAGAAATGGACAAATTCTTAGAAATGCACAATCTGGCATATGGTACAGGCACAAAAACAGAAAGATAGATCAATGGAAGAGGATAGAGAGCCCAGAGATAAACCCACGAACATATGGACACCTTACCTTTGATAAAGGTGGCAGGAATGCACAGTGGAGAAAGCACAGCCTCTTCAATAAGTGGTGCTAGGAAAACTGGACAGGTACATGTAAAAGTATGAGATTAGATCACTCCCTAACACCATACACAAAAATAAGCTCAAAATGGATTAAAGACCTAAATGTAAGGCCAGAAACTATCAAACTCTTAGAGGAAAACATAGGCAGAACACTCTATGACATAAATCACAGCAAGATCCTTTCTGACCCACCTCCTAGATAATGGAAATAAAAATAAAAATAAACAAATGGGACCTAATGAAACTTCAAAGCTTTTGCACAGCAAAGGAAACCATAAACAAGACCAAAAGACCCCCCCCAGAATGGGAGGAAATATTTGCAAATAAAGCAACTGACAAAGCATCAATCTCCAAAATTTACAAGCAGCTCATGCAGCTCAATAACAAAAAAACAA
>NW_020173068.1:153806-196400 GCF_003031525.2 Neophocaena asiaeorientalis asiaeorientalis
TACCTGAACATAATAAAGGCCATATAGGACAAACTCACAGCCAACATCATCCTCAATGGTGAAAAACTGAAAGTATTTCCACTAAGATGAGAAACAATACAAGGTTGTCCACACTCACCACTCTTATTCAACAGAGTTTTGGAAGTTTTAGCCACAGCAATCAGAGAAGAAAAGGAAATAAAAGGAAACCAAATTGGAAAAGAAGAAGTAAAGCTGTCACTGTTTGCAGATGACATGATAATATACATAAAGAGTTGTAAAGATACTACCAGAAAACTACTAGAGCTAATAAATGAATTTGGTAAAGTAGCAGGATAAATGAGGTAGATAGACCTAGAGTCTGTCATACAGAGCGAAGTAAGTCAGTAAAGGAAAGACCAATATCGTATGCTAACATATATATATGGAATTTAAGGATAAAAATGTCATGAAGAACCTAGGGATAAGACAGGAATAAAGACCTACTGGAGAACGGAATTGAGGATATGGGAAGGGGGAAGGGTGAGTTGTGACAGGGCGAGAGAGATGCATGGACATATATACACTAACAAACGTAAGGTAGATAGCTAGTGGGAAGCAACCGCGTGGCACAGGGATATCGGCTCGGTGCTTTTTAACTGCCTGGATGGGTGGGATAGGGAGGGTGTGAGGGAGGGAGACGTAAGAGGGAAGAGATATGGGAACATATGTATATGTATAACTGATTCACTTTGTTGTAGAGCAGAAGCTAACACACCATTGTAAAGCAATTATACCCCAATAAAGGTGTTAAAAAAAAACGAACACAAATGACAAACATTGGTGGGGATGTGGAGAAAAGGGAATACTTGTACACTGTTGGTGGGAATGTAAATTGGTGCAGCCACTGTTGAAAACAGTATGGAGGTTTGTAAAAAAAACTAAAAATAGAACCACTATATGACTCAGTAATTCCACTCTTGGGTATATATCCAAAAAACCCCACAAAATCCCAAAACACTAATTCAAAAACATACGTGTACCCCAATGTTCACAGCAGCATTATTTACAGTTGCCAAGATATGGGAGCAACCTAAGTGTCTAACAACAGATGAATCACTAAAGAAGATATGGTGTATATATACAATGGAATACTATTCAGCCATAAAAAAGAACAAAATTTTGCCATTTGCAACAACATGGATGGACTTGGAAGACATTATGCTAAGTGAAACAAGTCAGACAGAGAAAGACAAATACAGTGTATTACTTGTATGTGGAATCTAAAAAGTTCAACAAACTAGTGAACATAACAAAAAAAGAAGCAGTCTCCAGGTAGGGAGAACAAACTAGTGGTTACCAGTGTGGATGGGTAGGGAGGGTCAATATAGGGGTGGAGGAGTGGGAGGCACAAACTACTGGGTGTAAGATAATCTCAAGGATATATTGTACAACACAGGGAATATAGCCAATATTTTGTAATAATTGTAAATGGAAAGTAACCTTTAAAAACTGTATAATTTTTTAAATGTTTTTGAAAAAAGGACTTCATGCTGTATGGATCCATTTATGTGATATTCTCAAGAAGATAAAATTACAGGTACAGATAACACATCAGTTCTTGCCAGGGTCTGAGAGTGGGAATGATTACAAAGGGGTATCATGAAGGAATTTTGAGATTGCAGTAAAACCATTTTATTTTATTTTATTTTTTTCCCCCAGTATGCGGGCCTCTCACTGTTGTGGTCTCTCCCGTTGTGGAGCACAGGCTCTGGATGCGCAGGCCCAGCGGCCATGGCTCACGGGCCCAGCTGCTCTGTGGCATGTGGGATCCTCCCGGACCGGGGCACGAACCCGTTGCCCTGCATCGGCAGGCAGACTCAATCACTGTGCCACCAGGGAAGCCTGTAAAACCATTTTATATCTTGACTAGTGTGTTGAAAATAAAGCTATCCATGATAGATGACTCCATGCATCTGTCCAACAGAACTATACACTTAAAAGGATGAGTTAATTTAACCTTAATTGTAAAAATGAAGAGAAATATAAATTTAAAATGCCCAGTGAATCCAGCCATATGGAAGTCAGTGATGACTTTCAGAAGAGCATTTTGCGGGGGATGACAGGACTGGAAACCAGCCTGAAGAGGCACATGAGTGAGTGGGGGGTGAAGAAGCAGAGACACAGAGTGCAGACATCCAGATATGAAAGGGAGGTAGAGGAAGGGCAGGAGCTGAAGAAGAAGATGGAGAAGAGGTATTTCTTAACCTCAGGAACCAAAGATTGAATTGACCATGGTCCTTGGTTCATAGTCCACTTTCATCATCAGTTTGTGCAAGGCTGATATCTTGTCATTTCCCTTTAATTCCTGACTCACACAGGCTCCCAAGCTAATGTTTTTGATCATGTACTAGAATATGTATACATGCATCTTTGTAAAATATGAAATGTTACTCTACTAGTACTTGTGATTTCATTTACATAAATGGCATTATGCAGTTGGCCTCATTCTGTTTCTTCTTTCACTCAACACTTCTTTAAAAAGATCTCTTCTCTGGACTCAGATATAGAGAACAAACTAGTGGTAACCAGTGGGGAGAGGGAAGGGGCAATATTAGGAGGGAGGAGTCGGAGGAACACATTATTGGGTGTAAGATAGGCTCAAGGATGTATTGTACAACTTGGGGAACACAGCCAATATTTTGTAGTAACTGTAAATGGAAAGTAACCTTAAAAATTGTATTAAAAATTTTTTTAATTTAAATAAAGTGATCCCAATTTCAGCAGTAATATTATTTTTTAAAGAGTCTAGGTAAAGACTATTGTGATTTTAAAAAATAGAAGTATAAAAATTATCATCTCCAAGTAAATATTAAGGTTTGATATAATACCATAGAATAATATATAATTTTATAGGCAGAACCCACATTTTCTTCCAATATTATTAGGCTGAATAATGAGTGCTTTAATCAAAATCAGTATGTATAAAATATAATTTTAACATATCATATAGACTCTTAAGTGCTTTTAATCACCACTTTCCACCTAAATGATAGCTAGATATTCAGGATCCTAAAATCAAGAGTAATATTTGTTGTAAATATTATCAAACACCAAAGCTAGCATAGATGTATTCGATTCAAATACAGAGTGAGAGACTATATACAGAGAAAGAACTATATGAGGACTGAAAAAATACAGAAGTGAACGTTTAACTTATTACAAATGGTTTTAAAAGAGGATTGTAGTAGGCTAAATAATGGCCACCAAAAGATATCAGGTCCTAATCTCTGGAACATGTATATGTCATCTCTGGAACAGATGACCCCAAACTGCAAGAAAGACAGAAAAATATATAGAATGCTGAATAAGTCTATAACAACCTGGAAAATGAGACTAACATCACTTGATTAAAAATGTTGACTAGACACTTAGGTTCATCATTGGATGAATGGATAAAGAAGATGTGGCACATATATACAATGGAATATTACTCAGCCATAAAAAGAAACGAAATAGAGTTATTTGTAATGAGGTAGATGGACCTAGAGTCTGTCATACAGACTGAAGTAAGTCAGAAAGAGAAAGACAAATACCTTATGCTAACACATATATATGGAATTTAAGGGAAAAAATGTCATGAAGAACTTAGGGGTAAGAAAGGAATAAAGACACAGGCCTACTAAAGAATGGACTTGAGGATATGTGGAGGGGGAAGGGTAAGCTGTGACAAAGTGAGAGAGTGGCATGGACATATATACACTACTAAACCTAAAATAGATAGCTAGTGGGAAGCAGATGCATAGCACAGGGAGATCAGCTCAGTGTTTTGTGACCACCTAGAGGGGTGGGATGAGGAAGGTGGGAGGTAGGGAGACGTGGGAGGGAGGAGATATGGGAACATACGTATATGTGTAGCTGATTCACTTTGTTATAAAGCAGAGACTAACACACCATTGTAAAGCAATTATACTCCAATAAAGATGTAAAAAAACAATGTTGACTAGAGAGATAATGAGTCATATCTATGAAGGAATAAATGATTGGAAGCAACATCAACCAACAACACAGGCAGAGAAAAAACTACAGAAGTAGAAGTTTTAGGAAACTCCAAGCTAAGAATTAATAGACACAAGAATGACCAAGTGTTCTCAAGCATTTGCCAGTGTGATTATTTTGAGGAAAAGGATATATTCACTTCCTAGGGCTGCCATAAGCTCCACAAAATGGATGGTTTAAACAAGAGAAATTTTTTGCCTTACAGTTCTGGAGGTTAGAAGAACAAGATCTAGAGTTCAACAAGGTTGGTTCCCTCTAAGATCAGGGAGGAAGAATCTGTTCTGTGCCTCTCCCCTAGCTTCTGGTGATTTTCCAGCAATATTTGGTGTTTCTGACTTGTAGAATGATCACCCTGATCTCTGCCTTCATCTTCACGTGGCATTTTCCCTGGGTGCATGTCTATGTCCAAATTTCCCTTTTATAAGAATGCCAAACATATTGGATAGGGGCCCACTCTAATGACCTCATCTTAACTAATTATATCTGAAATTAACCTATTTCCAAATAAGGGCACATTCAGAGTTACTGGAGGTTAGGGCTTCAACATATGAATTCTGGGTGGACATAATTTAACACATAACAGGGAGTCACTCAGCTGTTGGACCCTCCTTTTCCCCTATCTGTGCTAAGTAGCAGGAACAAAGTACCTACTTTTGCACCAAAGCAGGAAATTACACACTACAGCCAGAAGAAGCACAAAGTCCCAGGTGGCTACCTATTTTCAGTGAAATGGGAAATTTTCATTCCCATGAAACAAACTTTTACAAGCCCCTACCCAGAAGTGAGTCCTATCTTCCCTTTTTCCACAATCATGAGTGAAAAATTATTAATCATAGGAGTAATTTTAGAAAATCAAAACCAATCACTTAATTATAACAATAATAATGGATTAAGACAAGCAAGGTTTATTCCAGGCTTGTAAGGATGTTTCAACAATTGAAAATCTATTAATATTATTACATAACATACTAGGGTTGGACATAGAATCTATAAATATCTCAATGGATGCATGTGATCTATTGCATTCTTCTTCCCAGTTTTGTATGCATACCTGTATCCACACTTCTTGTTATGTGACTTTGAGTTCCTTCCTCCAGAAGCAATGTGCACCTCTCCCATCTTCATTGTTGTTGGTCTCAACCATGTGACTTGTTTTAGCTAATGGGAATTGGACAGATGTAGGAGTGTTCCAAGCCTAGGTCTTATGGGGTATCACTTATTTCTGCTTCTCCCCTCTTATACTACTGCCATCGTCATAGAAGAATATACCCTGTCTAGACTGCTAGCCTTAGAAGAATAAGAGACATTTGGAACCGTCCTGGATTGAGCCTTAAGCTTAGTCAAGCCACAATGAAGCTGGATTGTGTGTGAATGAGAAATATATTTGTTTTATTAAACCATTGAATCCAGTGGTGCTTGTTATGCAATATTATTATGACAATAACTGACTGATGCAATACAGAAAAGGCCCTTGGGAAAATTCAACACTGGTCTCTGATCTAAAACATACCCTGCACATGTCACACAACTACCTGCAAACTATGGTCAGCTAATAGTACAAAAAAGCTCCCTTAATCTAAAAAAATAAAATAAAATAAAAATTCTACAAGTAACTTAAAACAAGCATTATACTGAATGGAAAAACATTAGAAGTAGTCATATAAAAGTCAGGAACAAGAAAATTTTGCCAGTCTTCAAGTATATTTTGCAGTAATAGGTCCTAGACAATAAACAAAACAAGAAAAAACAAGAGGTGTAAATATTGGAAGGAAGAGGAAAATGTTCTTGTTTATAACAATACAATTGTTCGTCAAAAAAATATAAATCAATCAAAAACTTTTAGAACAAACATAAGAGTTCAGTAAATGACAAGACATAAGTTCTACACGAGAAATAACCAAATAGAAAATTAGAAAGTTTAATGGTAAAAAAAAAAGACCCCATTTATGATAGTAACCAAAAAAAGAAAAAAATAACAGTCATTACCTAGGAACAAATCTAAGAAGAAATGTGCAATACTTTTGAAGGAAAAGAACATATTGAGGCATAAAGGGACCTACAGAAACAGAGAGGGACACATCGACCCAACCTGAAGCTGAGGAGCAAATACCTCCCAAGTCCATGCCAATGGATTTCACAGGACCCAGAGATGCACAGAGAATCAATATTGATGACAGTTCTTCCACACACTGATCTCTACATTCAGTTCACTCTCAGCCACAGCCTCCAAATGATACTTATTTTTTAGACACCCTAACAAGCTGATACTAAAATATATGTAAAAGAAAAAAATGTGTGTAAAACGACAAAATAATGAATGTATAGCGGGGAGGAATAAAGCAGTAATACATACCCCAAAACATCTTTTTAAATTACTTTAATTACAGGTATACCACACTTTATTGCACTTTTCTTTATCACAGTTCACAGATGTTGTGATTTTCTACAAATTGAAGTTTTGCGGCAACCCAGCATACAACAAATCATTGATGTCATTTTTACAACAACATTTGTTCACTTCATGTCTCTGTATCACATTTTGGTAATTCTTGAAATATTTCAAACTTTTTCATTATTATTATATTTGTTATGGTGATCTGTGATCAATAATCTTTGATGTTACTACTACAACTTGTTAAGGCTCAGAGGATGACTAGCATTTTTTAGCAATAAAGTATTCTTAAATTAATATATGTACATTCTTTTGGACATAATGCTGTTGCACACTCTTAATAGACTAAAGCATTGTGTAAACATAACTTTTACATGTACTGGGAAACCTAAAAATTTGTATGAATCACTTTATTGTGGTGATCTGGAAACCATACTACCTCTGAAGTATGTCTGTATAATTCTATACTAAACAATGAAGGCAAAATAAGAATGTCCAGATAAAAATGAGCTTAGAACATGCACTACCAGTAGATATTCATTAAAAGAACTTTTCAAGGACACACTTCCAATAGAAGGAAATGATCCCTGGAGGAAGGTCTGCAATATAAGAGGAATGAAAGCACAAGGAGAATGAAAAAAACAATGTGGGCAAATCTAAACAGAAATTGATGTAAAAAAAAAGCAATAATCATATTAACTCCTGAGTTTTGTGCCAAATAAGAATACAGAACTAAATTTCTGGATAAGTAGGGAGGCAAATGTCAGAGTAAAAGAGCTCAAAGATAACTGTATTGCTCAGAAGGAGTGTAAAGTTCATGATTAATTGCAGATTTTGTTGAGGTAATATGCATGTTAAAATTTCTATAAGAAGGATAAAAGAATAGAGCATATAACTTCAAAACTGAGGGGGAAATAAAATAAAGGGAAGTAAAAACCCGTACCAAACCAAAAGTTGACAAGAATGAGAAAAAAATAGAAAAATTGGAATAAATAAAATGGCCCAAATAAAATGGTAGAAAAATGCAATTATACAAATAAAATAATAAATGAACATAAAGTAAAAAAATATTATGTAAAAAAAAGCTGGATTGAGCAGAAGCAACAAGAACTACAATAATGCAGCCTGTGGAACAAAAACCACATTCATAGAAAGATAGACAAGATGAAAAGGCAGAGGGCTATGTACCAGTTGAAAGAACAAGATAAAATCCCAGATAAAAAATGAAATGAAGTGGAGATAGGCAACCTTCCAGAAAAAAAATTCAGAATAATGATAGTGAAGATAATCCAGGACTCAGAAAAAGAATGGAGGCAAAGATTGAGAAGATGCAAGAAATGTTTAACAAAGATCTAGAAAAATTAAAGAACAAACAAACAGATGAACAATAAAATAACTGAAATGAAAATACACTAGAAGGAACCAATAGCTGAATAACTGAGGCAGAAGAACGGATAAGTGACATGGAGGCAGAATGGTGGAATTCACTGCTGTGAAAAAGAATAAAGAAAAAAGAAGGAAAAGAAATGAAGAGAGCCTAAGAGACCTCTGGGACAATATTAAATGCAACAACATTCACATTATTGGGGTCCCAGCAAGAGAAGAGAGAGATAAAGGACCTGAAAAAATATTTGAAGAGATTATAGTCAAAAACTTCCCTAACATGAGAAAGGAAATAGCCACCCAAGTCCAGGAAGCTAAGAGAGTCCCAGATACACCCAAGGAGAAAAACGCCAGGACATGTAGTAATCAAATCAGCAAAAATTAAAAACCAAGAAAAAATATTGAAAACATCAAGGGAAAAATGACAACATACAAGGGAACTCCCTGAAGGTTAACAGCTGATTTCTCAGCAGAAACTCTACAAGCCAGAAGGGAGTGGCATGATATACTTAAAGTGATGAAAGGGAAGAACCTACAACCAACATTACTCTACCCAGCAAGGATCTCATTCAGATTCGATGGAGAAATCAATAGCTTTACAGACAAGCAACAGCTAAGAGAATTCAGCACCAACAAACCAGTGCTACAACAAATGCTAAAGGAACTTTTCTAAGTGGGAAACACAAGAGAAGAATAGGACCTGCAAAAACAAACCCAGAACAATTAAGAAAATGGTAATAGGAACATCCATATAGATAATTACCTTAAATGTGAATGGATTAAATGCTCCAACCAAAAGACACAGGCTCACTGAATGGATTAAAAAACAAGACCCATATATATGCTGTCTACAAGAGATCCACTTCAGACCTAGGGACACATACAGACTGAAAGTGAGGGGATGGCAAAAGAAAATCAAAAGAAAGCTGGAGTAGTAATACTCATATCAGATAAAATAGACTTCAAAATAAAGAATGTTACAAGAGACAAGAAAGGAAACTACATAATGATCAAGGGCTCAATTCAAAAAGAAGATATAACAATTATAAATATATATGCACCCAACATAGGAGCACCTCAATACATAAGGCAACTGCTAATAGCTATAAAAGAGGAAATCAACAGTAACACAGTAATAATGGGGGACTTTAACACCTGACTTACACCAATGGACAGATCATCCAAACAGAAAATTAATAAGGAAACACAAGCTTTAAATGACACGATAGACCAGATAGACTTAATTGATATTCATAGGATATTCCATCCCAAAACAGCAGATTACACTTTCTTCTCAAGTGCGCACGGAACATTCTCCAGGATAGATCACATATTGGATCACAAATCAAGCCTCAATAAATTTAAGAAAACTGAAATCATATGAAGCATCTTTTCTGACTACAACACTATGAGATTAGAAATCAATTACAGGGCAAAAAACGTAAAAAACACAAACACATGGAGGATAAACAATATGATATTAATAACCAAGAGATCACTGAAGAAATCAAAGTGGAAATCAAAAAATACCTAGAGACAAATGATGATGAAAACACGATGATCCAAAACCTATGGGATGCGGCAAAAGCAGTTCTAGGAGGAAAGTTTATAGCTATACAAAGCTACCTCAAGAAACAAGAAAAATCTCAAATAAACGATCTAAACAGACATTGCAGAAACATAAAGTATCCTAAGAGACTACTACAAGCAACACTATGCCAATAAAATGGACAACCTGGAAGAAATGGACAAACTCTTAGAAAGGTAAAACCTTCCAAGACTGAACCAGGAAGAAATAGAAAATATGAACAGACCAATCACAGGTAATGAAATAGAAACTGTGATATAAGATCTTCCAACAAACAAAAGTCCAGGACCAGACGGCTTCACAGGTGAATTCTATCAAACATTTAGGGAAGAGCTAACACCCATCCTTCGCAAACTCTTCCAAAAAACTGCAGAGGAAGGAACACTCCCAAACTCATTTTATGAGGCCACCATCACCCTGAATCCAAAACCAAAGATACTACAAAAAAAGAAAATTACAGGTCAATATCACTGATGAATATAGATGCAAAAATCCTCAACAGAATACTAGCAAACAGAATCCAACAACACCTTAAAAGGATCATACAACATGATCAAGTGGGATTTATCCCAGGGATTGAATGATTCTTCAATATATGCAAATCAATCAATGTGATACACCATATTAACAAATTGAAGAAGAAAAACCATATGATCATCTCAATAGATGCAGGAAAAGCTTCTGACAAAATTCAACACCGATTTATGATAAAAATTCTCCAGAAAGTGGACCTAGAAGGAACGTACCTCAACACAATAAAGGCCATATACAACAAACCCAAAGCAAATATCATTCTCAATGGTGTAAAACTGAAAGCGTTTCCTCTAAGATCAGTAACAAGACAAGGATGTCCACTCTCACCACTATTATTCAACATAGTTTTGTAAGTCCTGGCCACAGCAATCAGAGAAGAAAAAGAAATAAAAAGGATACAAATTGGAAAAGAAGTAAAACTGTCACTGTTTGCAGATGACATGATACTATACATAAAGAATCCTGAAAATGCCACCAGAAAGCTACTAGAGCTAATCAATGAATTTGGTAAAGTTGCAGGGTACAAAATTAATGCACAGAAATCTCTTGCCTTTCTATACACTAATGATGAAAAATATGAAAGAGAAATTAAGGAAACACTTCATTTACCACTGAACAAAAAGACTAAGATACCTAGGAATAAACATACCTAAGAAGACAAAAGACCTGTATGCAGAAAACTATGAGACACTGATGAAAGAAATTAAAGATGATACTAATAGATGGAGAGATATACCATGTTCTTGACTTGGAAGAATCAATATTGTGAAAATGACTATACTACCCAAAGCAATCTACAGATTCAATGCAATCCCTATCAAATTACCAATGGCATTTTTTATGGAACTAGAACAAAAAATCTTAAAATTTGTATGGAGACACAAAAGACCCCGAATAGCCAAGGCATTCTTGAGGGAAAAAAATGGAGTTGGAGGAATCAGACTCCCTGACTTCAGACTATACTACAAACCTACAGTAATCAAGACAATATGGTACTAGCACAAAAACAGAAACATAGATCAATGGAACAAGACAGAAAGCCCAGAGGTAAATCTACGCACCTATGGTCAACTAATCTATGACAAAGGAGGTAAGGATATACAATGGAGAAAAGACAGTCCCTTCAATAAGTTGTGCTGAGAAAACTGGACAGCTACATGTAAAAGAATGAAATTAGAACACTCCCTAACACCATACACAAAAATAAACTAAAAATGGATTAGAGGTCTAAATGTAAGACCAGACACTGTAAAACTATTAGAGGAAAACATAGGAAGAACACTCTTTGACGTAAATCACAACAAGATCTTTTTTGATCCACGTCCTAGAGTAATGGAAATAAAAATAAAAATAAACAAATGGGACCTAATGAAACTTCAAAGCTTTTGCACAGCAAAGGAAACCATAATGAAGATGAAAAGACAGCCCTCAGAATGGGAGAAAATATTTGCAAATGAATCAACAAAGAATTAATCTCCAAAATATATAAACAGCTCATGCAGCTCAATATTTAAAAAACAAACAGCCCAATCCAAAAATGGGCAGAGGACCTAAATAGACATTTCTCCAAAGAAGACATACAGATGGCCAAGAAGCACATGAAAAGCTGCTCAACATCACTAATTATTAGAGAAATGCAAATCAAAACTGCAATGAGGTGTCACCTCACACCAGTTAGAATGGGCATCATCAGAAAATCTACAAACAACAAATGCTGGAGAGGTGTGGGCAAAAGGGAACCCTCTTGCACTGTTGCTGGGAATGTAAATTGATACAGCCACTATGGAGAACAGTATGGAGGTTTCTTTAAAAACTAGAAATAGAATTACCATATGACACAGCAATCCTGCTACTGTGCATATACCCAGAGAAAACCATAAATCAAAAACACACATGCACCCCAATGTTCATTGCAGCACTGTTTACAATAGCCAGGTCATGAGAGCAACCTAAATGCCCATCAACAGACAAATGGATAAAGAAGATGTGGTACATATATGCAGTGGAATATTACTCAGCCATAAAAAGGAACGAAATTGGGTCATTTGTAGAGACATAGATGGATCTAGAGACTGTCATAGAGAATGAAGTAAGTCAGAAAGAGAAAAACAAATATCGTATATTAACGCATATATGTGGAATGTAGAAAAATGGTACAGATGAACCAGTTTGCAGGGCAGATATTGAGACACAGATGTAGAGAACAGTATAGACACCAATGGAGGAAAGCAGTGAGGGGTGGGGGTGGGGGTGTGATGAATTGGGAGATTGGGATTGACATGTATACACTGATGTGTATAAAATGGATGACTAATAAGAGCCTGCTGTATAAAGAAATAAATAAAATACAATGGGATAATAATAAAAAACAAAACAAAACTGGATTGTTTTCCAATCCAACATATTAGTTACACCCAATATGTGAGGCACAAAAATATTGTAATGGAAAGTATAGAAAAAGATACCTCAGCCAAATAACAACTAAAGTGTTAGTGTTCCTAGCTCTGTAGTTTTAATAAAATACTAAACACAATACAGTTCCAGGCAGATAATTTTACTGGAAATAGACGGGCTTAGTTTGTACTGATGCAAGGTTCATTTCACCTGGAAGTTGAGTTCATATGCCTCTATAACATAGCTTCATAATGGATATGCTTGTGGTGCCCATGTCACATCTTCTCTCCCACCTTTGATCTCTGCTCCAGGGGTACTGGACAGCTCTGTTCAAGTTCAGACTTAATTGTCAGCATCCTAGCTCAAGCCCACCCCCACCCACGGGACCAACACTTGGGGCCTTCATCAGAGCCTCAGAAGTCTGTGGGCAAATGTAGTCCAGATGTTTGGGGTAGTCAAGGTCCCTGGGAATAATCCCTGCAGAAGTTGAAGTATAAGTTCTCCCATCTCCTGTCCTTTGCATGGATGGTCTAGGAGATTTCTGCATGCTTATTGGTGAAATGGAGCCTCATTTCTCACAAGAGCAACCTTAACAGAATTTTATATGGCTTTTCCTCCTTCTTTACCACCTCCCATTTCCCCAAGTCCTGCTTCCTGGGATTGATTGTCTCCAAAATAAGCCACCTGCACCCAAGCATGTTCAGGCTCTGCTTTCAGGGAACCCAGCCAGGCAAAGCCAGCTTGGATGAGTGCTTTAGGAAATGTGCCTGAGGAGGTGGGACATAGCCCAGAGAAGTTTGGATGGGGTCTGGGAAGAGTAATTAAGACTCAATGCTCTCAATCAGAGCATGCACTGGAGCTTAGGCCCTGGGGAAGAGGCCTCAGGCAGCTGGGGAAACAGTTCAGGTCAGAGGATGTTTGGGGAAAAGAAGAGGAGAGGATGGGCCCCCAGAAAAGGAGAAGGGTCACCAAGACCACCTCTGGCATCCTCCCTTCCTGTCAACCCTGGTACTCCTGAGGCCCAGGCATTCAGCAGAAATTCCCATCTCCTCTCTTTCTGGCTCTTACCCCACCTCACATTCCAACAAAAGCTCAGTCTGGTGCAGAAATGCAACCCTTGCTTCTGGGCACAGGTATCACAAAATCAGAGGCCTCCTCATTTTAGTGAGTTTTTTTTAAATTGAAGTACAGTTGATTTACAACATTGTGTTAGTTTTAGGAGGACAGCAAAGTGATACATATTTAATGTATATATCTATATTCTTTCTTTTTATTCTTTTCCATTATAAGTTATTACAAGATAAACACAAAGATTTATTGTATAGCACAGGAAACTATATTCACATCATGTTTTGATTTGTTAACAAAATAATTGGAGTTTTTCACAGCCAACATAAACTAACAGTAAGTTCTCCCATGTGGAAAACCCAGCCTCCAGGCTCTGCCGTTCTCATGCAGCCTCCAAGTGAGAAAGGTCTTGGGCAGAGAGGCCTGGGTTCCAGACCCAGCTGGAGATAGCCTCCTGGCTTGATGACTTCAGGATAGTCACCAACCCTCTCATGTCACAATTTCTTAGCTGTGTAGTGGGAATAAGACTATTCAGGTCCTTTCCTACCCAGCAGGTACATGGTCCTGGAGTTTGGAAGCAAAGTGCTCTGTGGGGAGCCTCAAGTTACATACTGGGTGGATGCCTTTTTCAATCCGAAAAAACATTGATACCCACCAGATGTTAGGTTGTGTGCTAGGCGTTGTATAAAATTCAAAATGCCAAAGCCAACTAACCAAGAGCCTGTCAACTCTTCCCTTTTTACCTGAATTACCTGGATTCTCACCCAACCCCTGTCCTTCCATCTTTTCCCCCAAGCTCTTCCATCATGATGAAATGGAGCTGGGCTCTGTGGGACCCTTCTGGGTACAAATCATTTTAGTGTCCCCACTTCTTGTTTGTAGGAAATAAGCTTCATTCAGCTTCCTTGACCTTCCCTGAGTTCCAAAGGGCAGATTCAAACAGTTGCTAATCAGGGAAGGGAAAGGGTGGAGAAACAAAGGAGAAGCAGTCCAGAAACTAGTGCAGCAACAAAGCAAGGTCCTGGTTCCTACTCAAGGAATATACATAACAATACCTTTGAGCTCTTCTGCAGAAACTAAGGCTCCCACCCATGTGGAGGATGGTGACTTCAGGCTGAGCACAAGATTCCTGGAACACTGCCCTGTTACCTCATCATCAACTAATGAGAAGAAAGTCTGCACACAGTGGAAGATAATGTAGACCTTGACCCCCTCCTCAAATAATTCTTCCTTTAAAAATTTTCATGGGGGTTTCCCTGGTGGCACAGTGGTTGAGAGTCCGCCTGCCGATGCAGGGGACGCGGGTTCGTGCCCCGGACTGGGAAGATCCCACATGCCGCGGAGCGGCTGGGCCCGTGAGCCATGGCCGCTGGGCCTGCGCGTCCGGAGCCTGTGCCCCGCAACGGGAGAGGCCACAACAGTGAGAGGCCCGCATACCGCAAAAAAAAAAAAAAAAAAAAAAAAAAAAAATTTTCATGGTAGCTTCCTCTGCTGTAGGCCCGAGAGGTTGCTGCCAACATGGGCAAGTTCATGAAACCCGGGAAGGTGGTGCTGGTCCTGGCCAGTCGCTACTCCGGACGCAAAGCGGTCATCGTAAAGAACATTGATGATGGCACCTCAGACCGACCCTACAGGCATGCTCTGGTGGCTGGAATTGATTGCTATCCCCGCAAAGTGGCAGCTGCCATGGGCAAGAAGAAAATTGCCAAGAGGTCAAAGATCAAGTCTTTTGTGAAAGTTTATAATTATAATCACCTCATGCCTACATGGTACTCTGTGGATATCCCCTTGGACAAAACTGTTGTCAACAAGGATGTCTTCAGAGACCCTGCTCTCAAACACAAGGCCCAACGAGAGGCCAAGGTCAAGTTTGAGGAGAGATACAAGACTGGCAAGAACAAATGGTTCTTTCAGAAGCTGTGGTTTTAGGTCTGTCTTGTTTCAGTCATTAAAAATACAAAAATACAAAAAAAAAAAAAACTTTCATGGTAGAGCAAATCTTGGGATTTAGCTTTTAGACATGAGTCCACCTTCTCCCCAGGTTGCCAGCCTTCTGAATAAAGCAATCTCTCGTTTCCAACCAACACTTGCCACTCGAGTTTTGGCTTTTGAGTGGCAAGCAGTCGAACCTGAGTTCAGTAACACTGACTCCATGCTGCTTCTCCCCCAGGATCTCATCCTGCCTTTCTTCCTATCAGTGTCTCCCTCAGTACTGGCTCTTACCTTTTATCCTTCAGTACTCTCATATTTTTCACATTCTGAAGAAAAGTTCATCTTTACCTTTTCTTTGTCAATGTCTCCCCAGTATTGTCAACTGAACTGTGCTTTCAGCTCTTAACCCAATCCAAACCAGGAGATAGCAAACTTTTCCTGCAAAGGGTGAGATATTTTATGCTTTTCAGGCCATGTGGTCTCTGTTACAGTTACTTAACTCTGGCCCTGTAGTCCAGGGGCAGCCATAGATAATACATAAACATGTAGGCATGTCTGTGTTCCAATAAAACTTTATTTACAAAGACAGGCTAGATTTGGTCCACAGGGTATAATTTGTGGGCTCCTGACCTAGGCAGTGCTTCTTAAATGTTAGTGTGCACATGAATAACCTGGGAATCTTGTTAAAATGCAGCCTCTGATTCAGTAGAACTAAGCTAGGGCTCAGCGGTCTGCATTTCTAACAAGCTCTCAGGTGATGCTGATGTGGTTGGTCTCAGGAGTGATACTCTCGATGACTTCTGTGACAGGTACAGCCGACTCAACCACCATTCCAAGTCTCTTCTCTCTTTCTGCCTCCCAACAGAGAGGCTGGAAAAGCCCCCAAAAAGCACTTTCTCATCTACCCCTGTTGCCAGGGTGGCCATATGGGTCAGTTCTGGCAAATATGATGAAAGCAAGATTCTGGAGGTCTTTCAAGAAGCTCATGAATTGCACCTTTCTCTCCCTCCTGAGTTCTCGACAATTTGAGAATTAAGACAAAGGAGTAGCATTTGAAGGCCTGAAATATCACCCTTATTACTTAAAAATGCTAAGTTATTGTAGAACACAGTTTATTGTGAAATGGACCTGTTAACTGAATTACAGAAGTCTGACTAACTCCTCCCAGGTTGACTAGAATAGGTTTCCCTATCTGGATAGAGAGGTGTGGCTAAGACATATGGCTCAAAGGAGCAGAGGAGAACTGGTAGCTGCAGGCAGGCTCTCTCTAGGCAGGCTTTCCTCTAGAGGAAAACTAGAGGTGCTTAGCTGAGCAAGCCCAGTTCATTCTTCCCAAATTTAGCAACCAACCACATCATTCCATCTCCCCTGGGATAGGGTAAATACAGGGATAGAGAGGAGCTGGAAGTGTATCAAAAAGAAGGAAACCATTTCAAGTGAGACAGCCACATCACTCCCCCTCCAATGATCTCTACTTTTTTGTTCTCTTAACATATTTGGTTTAACTACTAAACCGTCAGTCAAGAGGTGATGTGCAGAGTGATAGGGAAGTCCCACACCCACCTGCCTGAGACTGTAACAACCAAGTTTTTTGCCTTTGGTATTTTTCTGGGAACACCAATGGGCAATTCCCACTTTTCCCACACCAAGTATCTGAAATGTGTCCTAAGGCTACATTAAGTAAACCCCAAATTTATTTTGAACACAGGACCAAAATTCATCCCCTATCTTACTTATTGTTCAAATTATATTCAGCCATGTTGTCCACATAACTAATCAGAATTTGTGAATGTATTCATTCAACAAATATTTTATGAGCATCTGCTTTGTTCCAGGCAGTGTTCCAAGTGTTAAAGATGCAACAGTGTACAAAGATAAACATTCCTGCCCTAATGTAGCTCATAGTCCATTGAGGGGAATAGATAAGAAACAATCATTATAATAAATAAGTGATATTACATGTTTGAAATGGTAAGCATCATGGAAAAAAAGAAAAAAAGTAGAGCAGGGAAGAAGGATCAGGAGTGCTGCGGGAGAAGGTAGAATGTTACAGTGTAAAAGTTTGTCAGAATAGGTCTCTTCAGGAAGATTGCATTGAGAAATTACTTGAAGTGGGGGGTTAGCAAAGCAGATCATTGGAGGAGTGTTAGTGAGGGGCAGATTGCCTGAAGTGAAGTGAACAAAAGAAGGGGAGATCAGAGATGTAATGCAGGGTCAGATCAAGAGGGGTCCTTGCAGAGGAATGGCTTGATCTAATTTGTACTTTTATTTTTTTAATTTTTTTTACATTTTTTTTAAAATTGAGGAAACGTTGGTTTATAACACTATATGTTTCATGTGTACATTATATTTAGACTTCTATATACATTACAGTGTGCTCACCACCAAAATTTACTTTCTATCCATCACCATACAGCTGATATCCTTTACCCATTTCTCCACCCCCACCCACTCTGGAGTCACCACTCTGTTCTTTGTATCTATGTGTTTGCTTTTATTTAGTTTTGCTTGTTCATTTATTTGAGTTTTTTGTTTGTTTGTTTGGTTGGTTGGTTGGTTTTGTTTTTTATATTCCACATATGAGTGAAGCCATATTGTATTTGTATTTCTCTGTCTGATTTATTTCACTGAGCAAGGACCTTCAAGGTCCATCCATCTTGTCACAAATGGCAAGATTTCATCTTTTTAATGGCTGAGTAGTATTCTATTGTGTGTGTGTATACATGTGTGTATCACTTCTTCTTTATCCATTCATCAATTGATTGTTTCCATATCTTGGATATTGTAAATAAAGCTACAATGAGCATAGGGGTGCATATAACTTTTCAAATTAGTGTTTTAATATTCATCAGATAAATACCCAGAATTGGAATAGCTGGATCATATGTTAGTTCTATTCTTAATTTTTTGAGGAATCTCTATACTGTTGTCCATAGTGGCTGCACCAATTTACATTCCCACCAACAGTGTATGAGGATTCCCTTTTCTCCACATTCTCTCCAACCCTTGTAATTTCTTGCCTTTTTTAAATTGAGGTATAGTTTGCTTACCATGTTGTGTTAGTTTCTGGTGTACAGCAAAGTCATATATATATATATATATATATTAAACGTAGTTGTTTAAAAAAAATTTTTTTATAGGAGGACCTGGTTGTTTATCTATTTTATATATAGTAGCTGTATCTTTGAATCCCAAACTCCTAATTCATCCCTCCCCCATCCCCTTTCCCCTTTGGTAAACATGTTTGTTTTCTATGTCTGTGAGTTTGTTTCTGTATTGTAAATAAGTTCATTTGTATCACATTTTAGATTCCACATGTAAGTGATATCATATGGTATTTGTCTTTCTCTTTTTGACTTACTTCACTTAGTATGATAATTTCTAGGTCCATCCATGTTGCTGAAAATGGCATTATTTCATTCTTTTTCATGGTTAATACTCTATTGTGTGTGTGTGTGTGTGTGTATATATATATACCCCACATCTTCTTTACCCATTCATCTGTCCATAGGCTGCTTCCATGTCTTGGCTATTGTAAATAGTGCTGCTATAGACATTAGGGTGCATGTATATGTTCAAATTAGTTTTCTCTAGATATATGCCCAGAAGTAGGATTTCTGGAGCATATGGTATCTCTATTTTCAGTTTTTAAAGTAACCTCCATACTGTTTTCCATAGTGGCTGCACCAATTTACATTTTCACCAACAGTGTAGGAGGCTTCCCTTTCCTCCACACCCTCTCCAGAATTTGTTATTTGTAGATTTTTAATGATGGCTATTCTGACTGGTGTGAGGAGATACCTCATTTTAGTTTTGATTTGTGCTTCTCTAATAGTGATGCTGAGCATCTTTTCATGTGCCTATTGGCCATATGTATGTCTTCTTTGGAGAAATGTCTATTTAGGCTTTCTGCCCATTTTTTGATAGGGTTGGTTTTTTTTTTATTATTAAGTTGTATGAGCTGTGTGTATATTTTGAAAATTAAGCCCTTGTTGGTCACATCATTTGCAAAAGTTTTCTTCCAGTCCATAGGTTGCTTTTTCATTTTGTTTATACTTTCCTTTGCTGTGCAAAAGCTCATAAGTTTGATTAGGTCCCATTTGTTTAGTTTTGGGTTTATTTCCATTGCCTTGGGCAACTGACCAAAGAAAACATTGGTACAATTTATGTCAGATAATGTTTTCCCTATGTTCTCTTCTAGGAGTTTTATGGTGTCATGTCTTAGATTTAAGTTTTTAAGCCATTTTGAGTTTATTTTTTGTGCACGGTGTGAGGGAGTGTTCCCTGTCTTTTTGACAATAGCCATTCTAACATGCATGAGGTGATATCTCATTGTGGTTTTTATTTGCATTTTCCTAATAATTAGTGATGTTGAACGTCTTTTCATGTGTCTGTTGGTCATCTGTGTATCTTTTTTTGAAAAATGTCTATTCAGCTCCTCTGATAATTTATGCTTCTAAAGGATCACCCTGGTTACTGTGTCAAGAACAGAAAGCAGGAAAGAAAGAGTAGAAACAACTCAAAGGAGGAGGTTCTGACAGGTGAGAGGAGGTGGTGGCTTGGATAAGAATGATAGTAGTGGAGGAGGTGAGAAGAGGTTGAATCCTCGATAAATCTTCAAGGTAGAACCAAAAGGATTTCTTGGCCGTTTGGGTATGAGAAAGGAAAGAGTCAAGGATTCCATGATCATGCTTGCATTAAGATTGATAATATAAGATACTTGATCTTAGGGACTTCAGGAATGGCAGAGTAAAGAGCTTAGCAGACCCTCTCCACAGAAAAACAGCAAGTTAAGTAGCAAGAATTATTTTTTAAAAACATTTCGCAGTCTCTGGAATTGTCTTTAGGGCACACAGTAAGTGGAGAAAGATTCACTGAAAAAAATCAACAAAATCTCAATAAGAACAGCAAGAGCCATGACCTGCTCCCTCTTTCCTCATCTCTTTGTATGGAAACTCTACTGCAGGTGAATGTGGTCAAAAGATAGGGGTTTCCTTTTCCTTGAGTTCCTAAAGTTTCACTCTGGGTAGGGCAAGTCTCCAGTGTTTCTCATGTTCTTCCAGCCCTCATGTTCCACCAGCCCCATATTCTAGGTGAGTGTGGATGAAAGGACTGAGATGCTCTTCCCCCCACCCAGACCCTATTTGTATAGTGGAAGCTTTAGGTGTGGCAAGCTGAAAATACTGAGGCTTTAATTACCCTTGCCCCTGCTCATTCATCAGGTAGAGGTTCCATGCTGAGAGGGGAAATCTAAGAATACAAGAGGCTACCACCCTTCCTGATACTACTTACATAGAAAGAGTATCATTCCAAAAGAAATAGGCCACTCTCCCTACTCCAGGTCCTGTGCAGTGGTGCAAAATTTCTTTCCAGGGGAAGAGACAGGAGAACGAAAAGCTCCATTGTATGGCCCAAGAGGACTATTTGGAAGATAATAGGGGAAAATGCATGCTTAAGAGTGTTGTTGAAAACAAGGAGACCTTTGTGAAGGCTAATTGAGAGGGGGCTGGCAGCTCCACAATACTGGTAACAACAAATGAAGTGGCAGAGTGACTAGAAGTCTAACAGAAAGTTTAACAGAAGTTTAACAGGGTAAAACAGCCAAGAAGAATACTCCTGGGGTCAAAGTTGGCTCTGGAGGTCAGGAAGGCTGTGCACATGTCATAGTCTACATGCACTGGAGAGCAATCAAAGGTAGACATGGATCAAACTTGTAAGCATTCCCCAAACCACACACAGATTAATTAACAAAGGGCAGAAGACTCATAGGCACAGTGTGTTTAAGCACAACCTCTTATGAAACAGTGGCTATACAATAAGCTACTCTGACTCAAAGGAAATTCTAAGCAGCCAGGATTAAAAATAAAACCACACACATCCCTAGAAGTCTTGACAAATGTATTCAAGCTAAGGCTGTGTTCTTTCAGGAGTGATAAATAAAGAACTTCCAAGCAGCTAGCCTCTGGCTGAATATGGGATCAAAACATAAATTCCCTGGACAATGATAGCAACCTCCAACCTACACACATATACAAAAAAAAGAGAGAGAGAGAAAGAGAGAGAAAGAAAAATATAACTGGCTGAAGGGGCCTAAGCACAAACTTTGACTGATAAGTAGCTTATGTGGATTCAAGGATAACCCTTCAGTAGCCATTAAAAAATCTGAGCAGGGACATCAAATGCTGCCCACTGCAAGGGAAATCTACCACAAAATTAGCCCAGCCAAGTCACTAAACAAATAAATGAACTATCAAAGCAAACAACAATGTCAACCCCAGAGGAGGAAAGGAGTCAGTATCCAGAGTTGCTATATAATCTAAAATATCTACTTTAAAAAAAAATTATGAGACATACAAAGGAAAGTGTGGCCTATACATAAGGAAGAAAGCAACTGCAAATAGAAATTACCTTTGAACAGGCCCAGATGATGGACAAAGCAGACAAAAACTCCAAAGTAACTATTATAAATATGTTGAAAGAACTGAAAGGAGCCATGCCTAAAGAACCAGAGGAACATGTGAAAAAATAATGCCCACCAAATAGAGAACAGGAATAAAAAATAGAAATTATAAAATAGAACCAAGTGGAAATTGTAAGGGTAAAAATTACAATAACCAAAATGAAAAATTCACTAAAAGGTTTCAACTGTAGATTTGAGCTGGTAAAATAAAGAATCAGAAAACCAGAAGATAGATCAGTAGATACTACATAATCTGAAGAACAGAGAGGGGGAAAAATATTGAAGAAAAATTTACAGAGCTTTGGAGAAATGTAGAATACCAATAAGTGCATCCACATACATGTAATGGGAGTACCAGAAGAGGAAGCAAAAAGTGGGGTGGGCAGAAAAAACATTCAAAGTGGCTGAATACTGACCAAATTTAATGAAATATATTAATCTACACATCCAAGAATCTCAACAAACTCCTGTAAGACAAACCTAAACAGATCTATACCCAGATATATCACAGTCAAATTGTTGAAATCCAAATATAAAGAAAAAATTTTGAAAACAGTAAGGAAAAATGACTCATCATATAAAAAAGGATGCCAATAAGATTAACAGCTGACTTCTCATCAGAAAGAGTGGAGGCCAGAAGTTAATGAGATAACGTATTCAACGTGCTGAAAGTTAAAACCTTCAACCAAAAATATTATAGCCAGCAAAACTATCTTTCAAAAATGGTGGCAAAAGAAAGATATGACCAGATAAACTAAAGCAGAGAATTCATTGATAGCAGACCTACCTTATAAGAAATATTAAAGGAAGTTCTTCAGGAGGAAGCTTATAACTCTAGACAGTAATTTAAAGCCATAGCAAAAAACATAGAGTGCCAGTAAATGTAATTGTATAGATAATTATAAAAGACATTATAATAGCATATTTATTCTCTTATCTTTCTTTTAAAGAGTGATTGCATAAAGCAATATGTATATAATTGTATTAGTGAATGTATAAAATGTAGAAATGTGATATATTTAACAATAACAGCAAACAGAAGGCAGGTAGAAACAAGATGCATTAGGGTGAAAAAATTAATTAAAACAGATGGTAACTGGAATCCATAGGACTAAATTAAGAAAACCAGAAATGGAAAATAAGAAGGTTAATATAACAAACATAAATACATTTGTTTTCCTTTCTTGTCTTGGTTTCTATAAAAGACATACAATTATATAAATTAATAATTATAGCAATGTATTTTTAGATGTAATTTGTGCAACAATAAAAGGGGAATAAAAGGGGAGAGGGTATGGAGCTATATAGGGCAACATTTTTTGAATTCATTGGAATTATGCTAATGAAATCTGAAGTAAATTTAATAAGTAAGCTGTATATTGTAAGCCCTGGAGCAACTGCTATCTCCCCATCTCCCCTACACTCAAACCCCTGGTAATTACATTCTACTTTCTATTCCTAAGGTTTCAACTTTTTTTTTCTCTTAGATTTCACATATAAGTGAGATCATACAGTGTTTGTCTTTCTCTGTCAGGCTAATTTCACACTGGGAGAAGAATAGTCCTTTTAACAAACGGTCCTGAAACTATTGGAATCCACATGCAAAAGAATGTATTTGGACCCTTACCTCACACCATACACAAAAATTAACACGAAATGGATCATAGACCTAAATGTAAGAGCTAAAATTGTAAAATTCTTAGAAAAAAATCATAGGTATAAATTTTTGTGACCTTGGAAATTATTCCTTAGGTATGACACCAAAAGCATAAGCAATGAAAGAAAAAATACATAAATTGGACTACATTGGACTACAATAAAAGAAAAACGCAACTTCTGTGCTGCAAATGAATGCTGCCACTAACAAAGTGAAATGATAATCCACAATATGGGGGGGATTATCAAATCATATGTCTGATAAGGGACTTATATCCAGAATATATAAAGAATACTTCAATAATAAAATACAACACAATTTTTAAATTGGCAAACAATTTGAAGAGATATTTCTCCAAAGAAGATATATAAATAGCCAATAAACACATAAAAAGACACAACAGCATTACTCATTAGAGAAATGCAAATAAAAACTACAATGAAAGGCCACTTCATGCCCCCTAGGATGGCTATAATAAAAAGAGCAGGCAATAAAATGTGTTGGCAAAGATGTGAAGAATTTGGAACACTTGCACACTGTTGGTGGGAATTTTAAATGGTGAAGCCACTTTGGAAACAATTTTTTCCCCAAAATGTGAAACATAGAATTAGCATATCCCCCAGCAATTCCACTCCAGGTATATACTCAAGAGAAATGAAAACATTTACATCCTCACAAAAACTTGTACATGAATGTTTATAGCAGCATTATTCATAATAGTCAAAAAGTGGAAACAACCTAAATGTCCATCAACTGATGTATGGAGAAGCAAAATATGTTTATTTTCAAACAATGTAACATTATTCAGCAATAAAAAGGAGTTAAGTATGATACATGCTACAACATTGTTGAACCTTGAAAATATGCTGAACGAAAGAAGCCAGTCACAAAATACCACATATTGTATTATTCTATTTATATGAAAAGTCCAGAATAGGCAAACCTATAGAGACAGAAAGTAAATTAGTGGTTGCCTTGGACTGGGGGGCATGGAATGGAGGAATGGGGAATGACTGCTAATGGGCATGGATTTTCTTTTAGAGGTAATGAATACAATCTAAATTTATATGGTGTTAAAATAGATAGCTAGTGGGAAGCAGCTGCATAGCACAGAGAGATCAGCTTGGTGCTTTGTGACCACCTAGAAGGGTGGGATAGGAAGGGTGGGAGGGAGATGCAAGAGGGAGGGTATATGGGGATATATGTATACATACAGCTGATTCACTTCATTATACAGCAGAAACTAACACAACATTGTAAAGAAATTATACTTCAATAAAGATGTTTAAAAAAATTTTTTTACATGGTGCTAATGGTTGCACAACCTTGTGAATAAACTAGAAAACACTTTAAGTGGGTGAAATTTATGGTGCATATAATAAGTCTCAGCAAAGATGTATTTAAATGTTCATATTAAGATGTTCCAATAATTAAATGCATAGCCGTTTCAGTAGTAAAATGCTAACATATAGTGTTGCCCCAAATTTGAAAATAAACCCACTTTCTTCAAATATTTATTCTTCAAATATATTTTCTTCAAAAAATACATCCAGCCCTGACCTCTTTCTGAATTCCAGTCCACATTTTCTACTGCATGTAGGGCTCCCCATCTGGATTTCATTGTCCTCTCATGCTCACAAATTTCCCCCAAATCTGGTCTACCTCTTAGGTGCTTCTCTCTAATGATAGCCCCACCATTTTTGCAATCTTCTACACTGAAAATCTCAGTGCCATCTCTGATTACTACATCTCCCTTGTTCATAAGTCCAGGTGATTTCACTTCTGCCCAAGTTCACCCATTCTCTACCTCACCTCCATGCCAGCTATTGCTGCCTTAGTTCAGACTCTTAGGTTTGCTCCTGAATTAGTGAGACCTCTACTTTCACCAATCAACCTGTGCCAAAGCCAGATTAACATTCTCAAGAAGAGCACTGGTTATGTCACACTAAAGCTCAACAGCTCTCAGTGGTTTCCTGTGCTTGTTGAGTCCAAACTCCTTCTTCTGGAAAAACAGAATTTGGGGATATTTTATCCCCAAGCTATCTTTATCTGACTCTGATGATTCCCTTCAAAAATACTTTACATAAAAACTATCTACTCTTTCCTTTGAGTGTCACTAAACATCCCCACTTCCTTGCCTTTGCCTTATACATCATTTCTTCTTGTCCAAGAATCTCCAAAATTCCTGGTCAGGCTCCTCCATGAAGTTTTTCCCAAGCTGGAAGTGATTTCTCCTTCTTCTAAACTCTCTTCAAACTCTATCATACACCAGCATGCCACAGATTACTCTCTATCAGATATTATAACTCTCTAGGTCCATTATGTATTTTGTTGTTATCTCTAACCTTCTTCTTCACTTCACCTCTTTTCTTTCTTCAATATTGCATCCAGTCTTTGCTATGGTATTCTTAAGTGCCTAATTTGTGCTTGACTTGTAATTCTCAGAGCCTCTAGCCCAGTGCCAGACACTTAATAGGTACTCAGTAAATGCTCATGGAAACAAAGGAGGGAGGAGAAACAGAAGGTGTGCTTCCTGACTTTAAGGAACTTAGCTCATGTAGAAGCTGAACAAAAATTTTTTGATGCTTGACAGGATGAGGAAATTATGACAATAAACATGTCTCACAAAGGGGACATTTAACAACACTAAGAGGAACTAGAAGAGGTTACTGATTGGGGTGAGATTTTAATACATGGATATGGAATGAAGAACATTCCAGGTTAAGGGAATAGCATCAACAAATAGCCAAGTTCACACATTTGCAAGAGGTGAACTGTGAAATATGATTGATGAGTAAGGTGCATGCTTGTATGAAAGAGGGAAGGGTTCTGTAGTTGGAGATAAGCCTTGAAAATTACATTGGAGACTGATCATGGAAAGTGTTGGATTGCAGGGTAGAGAATTTGGACTTTATTCTGCAGGCAATGAGTAGCCCTTAAGATATTTATTTGACTAATGAAAGAGCTCAGGGTTTAAAGGAGGCAGAAAGATAACTTCCTATAAAACAGCTTAGTGACCAGCTGCCAATTTGCCTTATTTGTAAATCTGGGTGATCAGCTGCTGATTTGCCTTATTTGTAAATTCAGCTATGGGTGCCTGGAAATATAGGGGATGATGGGATTACATTTTAAAGGGACATCAAAAAATTCAGCTTCACTTTTTAAAAAATTATAAAAACCTCTATTTTCTTAAAGTACATGCAAGTTAACCAAAGTCTCCAGGGTCTGTTTGGATCATGTTTACTTTGGTACCTTGAAAGCTTGGCAGTTGTTCAGAAACTCAACTACAACTCACTTTTAAACAAAACCACCCTTGAGAATGGGGGGTTTGAGCTATCTCAATATATTAACTTGACATTATGAGGCAGTTATGCTGCAGGTTCAGAGGGCTGATTAAATCTTAAAATGAGCACAGAACAGGTGCCAAAAAGCACACACTTTAGTTGGATCCTTCAATAGAAGAGACAAAGAGGAAAAAGCAGCAACATAAATGGAGGCTATTTTATTGTTTAAAAGGAGACCTCCTCTGTGTCAGACAGGAAAATCTAGGATCAGATCCCATGTCTTTTCTTTAAGACTGTGGATATACAGAGAAAAGCACAAATTGACAGTCAGGGATAGAAGGAAACTGAGGCTCCAAGCTACATGTAAACCATTTGGAAAGAAGAAAGGAATGTTAAATACTAACAAAGGATTCAGTGAGAATTTCAATTTGCTATAGAAATTAATCATTGTATATATAATTTTTAATCAAATTCAACAGTTTTAACCCATAAGGCAGAGATATTTTTGCTCATTGGTAATAATCATATGCTTCTCCACATTTCACACCCTCCCTGTTAGTTAGGTAGAGGCTAGGTGCCTGCTTCTGGCCAAGGGGCTGAGAGCAGAAATGATGTATGTTACTTGTAAGTTGAGGCATTTAGGAGCTGGTGTCCTCCCCTCCATGTTTTCTCTTCCCTTGTTACAATTGTCTTGGAGGCCCTAGGTTCTAAGTAAATCAGCTGAGAAATAGTGGCATATCTATCAACCTAGGTTCTGGAGTGAAAAATAGTTATGTTAAGCCACTGAGATATTAAGATTTATTTGTACCATATCATAGCCTAGTCTATTATACTAATTCATTCTACTAATTCATTCACCATTTCTTTCATTGTGTTAAATCCCCTAATTTGGGGCTGGACATGTGGCTACCCAAAATGAAGATTATATTTCTCAACCTCCCTAATGGCTGAGAGAAGCAATATGTTTAAAATCCAGCCAAAGGTCTGTAAGTGAAAGTACTGTCTCTTCTTTAAAAGCAGCTGTAATATACCTTTTGCTCTTCTTCTTTGTCCTCTTCTTTATCTTGCTACCTGGAATGTAGATACTGCTATCTTGGACTAGAGGTCAAGGCCACAAGTACAGCAGCAACAGTAAAAGAAGCCAGAGTCCCTGATAGCATGGAGCACCATACCAACTGTGGACAGCCTGCCCAAAAATTTATGTGCGTAAGAAATAAATTTTTACCTTGTTTAAGCCATTGTTGTTTCCAGAATCTTCCATATATTCAGATGTGTGACCATGTCAACTAGACCTATATCCAGTGGATTATCTGACTTTTTCACTTCTGCAAAAGAGTGGCAAAAGGGCAGAATCAGCACCAGCACTGCTCAGTCAAGAGGATAGCTTAAATAGATCCCTCAGGTCGCTTAGGAAAGCTCGACAACCCTTCAAGCAAAAAGATCCAGAAGCAGAGGATATTTGAGGATGTAGGTATGGTTAGCACAGAAGAGTCTCTGATTTACTTAGAAAGACAGTCCTACCTAGGAGGAAGAGGCCATAATTATTAATAACAATTTACAGTCCATTCCTCTTCCTCTTCTTGTCCCTGAGGTCAAATCCCAGAAGAAATAAAAACCAACATCCTCTCCCTGATTTGATTTTATTTTTATATTTTTAGGTTTCCCACTTTTCAGAAGAAATTCTTCCCCCATTTTGATTGAAACACATTGCTACTTATTTCCCAGGCTTGCATTCATTTCTTAGTTTTTCCCTTCATGGTAAATGGTCCCTTCTACATAGTAAAATCTCAGTGGGTATGATATTTCCTTATTCTTTGTGTCCATTTCATTCCCATAATCCATGGTTTGATATTGAGAATATTATTCTGCTATGGAATGAAATGACCCCTGTATCTAATGAACAACCTAGAAGGAACGAAAGCTCCACAAAGACAGGGATTCTTATCTGTGTATTTCTAGTACCTAGAAAAGTACCTTGCATATCATAGGAATTCTACAAATATTTGTTGAATTTAATATCTACTAGTCTTCTCTACTTAGCCTCACCACTATCCTACTATTTATCTCTAAGTTATATCACCTTATGTGTGTTCAATGTACAGAAATATCCTGAGTGGCTAACTGCCAGAATCTAGAGAAAAATAAATTTTGGACTTAAATAAACTATTAGACATCTCTTTTTTTAGAGTAAACTTCATATACAGAATTTTAAGCAGTAGATAAATTAAAATATGAGCTTATTTTAAATTATAAAGCCTTGAAAATATATTTCTAAGTGCTTATTCAGCCCAATCTAGAATCAAGCTGCAAAACAGACAATCTCCCAAATTCAGTAGTATATAACAATAAGCATTGACTCTCATATACATCTGCATGTTGGCTTATCTAAGCCAGCCTCAGCTGAGCATGGTTCCAAGCTATAGGCCAGGTCTAGATCTGCTCTATGTGTTGCCATATCTTCCGTGTCTAGTGGTTACCCAGGAAATGATCTTCTCATGGCAAAGGCAGGTGCACAGATACAACTCCAACTACAAATGCACATTTCAAGCTTCTGCCTGTGTCCTGTCTGCTAACATCCCATTGGACAGCAAGTCACAATATCATGCTCAAAATCAAGGGGTCAGGAAACAACTCTGGCTACCATAAAGCTTTAGCAAGGGGATGAATGTATAAAACAGGTACTGTAAAATGTATAAAAACAGATATTGAGGAGAGGGGGAAGATGGCGGAAGAGTAAGACGCGGAGATCACCTTTCTCCCCACAGATACACCAGAAAGACATCTATACGTAGATCAACTCCTATAGAACACCTACTGAACGCTGGCAGAAGACCTCAGACCTCCCAAAAGGCAAGAAACCCCCCACGTACCTGGGTGGGGCAAAAGAAAAAAGAATAAACAGAGACAAAAGAATAGGGACGGGACCTGCACCAGTGGGAGGGAGCTGTGAAGGAGGAAAAGTTTCCACACACTAGGAAGCCCCTTCGCGGGCGGAGACTGTGGGTGGCGGAGGTGGGGAGCTTTGGAGCCGCGGAGGAGAGCACAGCAACAGGGGTGAGGAGGGCAAAGCAGAGAGATTCCCGCACAGATGATCCGTGCCGACCAGCACTCACCAGCCCAAGAGGCTAGTCTGCTCACCCGCCGGGTCAGGCAGGGCTGGGAGCTGAGGATCGGGCTTCGGTCGGAGCGCAGGGTGAGGACTGGGATCGACGGCGTGAACACAGCCTGCAGGGGATTAGTATACCACGGCTAGCTGGGAGGGAGTCCGGGGAAAAGTCTGGACCTGCTGAAGACGCAAGAGACTTTTTCTTCCCTCTTTGTTTCCTGGTGCGCAAGGAGAGGGGATTAAGAGCGTTGCTTAAAGGAGCTCCAGAGACGGTCGCGAGCTGTGGCTAACAGCGCAGACCCCAGAGATAAGCATGAGATGCTAAGGCTGCTGCTGCCGCCACCAAGAAGCCTGTGTGCAAGCACAGGTCACTACCTACACATCCCTTCCGGGGAGCCTGTGCAGCCTGCCACTGCCAGGGTCCCAGGATCCAGAGACAACTTCCCTGGGAGGACGCATGGTGCGCCTCAGGATGGTGCAACATCCCGCTGGCTTCTGCCGCTGTGGGCTTGCCCCGCATCCGCACCCGTCCCTCCCCACGGCCTGAGTGAGCCAGAGCCCCCAAAGCAGCTGCTCCTTTAACCCCGTTCTCTCTGAGCGAAAAACAGACGCCCTCCAGCGACCTACAAGCAGAGGCGGGGCCAAATCTAAAGCTGAGCCCCGGGAGCTGTGCGAACAAAGAAGAGAAAGGGAAATCTCTCCCAGCAGCCTCAACAGCAGCGTATTAAAGCTCCACAATCAACTTGTGATGTACCCTGCAACTGTGGAATACATGAATAGTCAACGAATCATCCCAAATTGAGGAGGTGGACTTTGAGAGCAAGATTTGTGAGTTTTTCCCCTTTTCCTCTTTTTCTCAGTGTGTATGTGTATGCTTCTGTGTGAGAATTTGTCTGTATAGCTTTGCTTTCACCATTTGTCTTAATGTTCTATCCGTTCTTTTTTTTTTTTAAACAAATTTTCTTAATAATTATTTTTTATTTTAATAACTTTATTTTACCTTACTTTATTTTATTTTATATTATTCTCTTTCTTTCTTTCCTTCCACTTTTTCTCCAATATATTCTGAGCTGTGTGAATGAAAAGTTCTTGGTGCTACAGCCAGGAGTCAGTGCTGTGCCTCTGAGGTGGGAGAGCCAACTTCAGGACACTGGTCCACAAGAGACCTCCCAGTTCCACATAATATCAAATGGTGAAAATCCCCCGGAGATCTCCATCTCAACACCAGCACCCAGCTTCACTCAAGGACCAGCAAGCTACAGTGCTGGACACCCTATGCCAAACAACTAGCAAGACAGGAACACAACCCCACCCATTAGCAGAGAGGCTGCCTAAAATCATAATAAGTCCACAGACACCCCGAAACACACCACCAGACATAGACCTTCCCACAAGAAAAATAAGTTCCAGTCTCATCCAGCACAACACAGGCACTAGTCCCCTCCACCAGGAAGCCTACACAACCCACTGAACAAACTTAGCCACTGTGGACAGACACCAAAAACAATGGAACTACGAACCTGAAGCCTGCAAAAAGGAGACCCTAAACACAGTAAGATAAGCAAAATGAGAAGACAGAAAAACACACAGCAGATGAAGGAGCAAGATAAAAATCCACCAGACCTAACAAATGAAGAGGAACTAGGCAGTCTACCTGAAAAAGAATTAAGAATAATGATAGCAAAGATGATCCAAAATCTTGGAAATAGAACAGAGAAAATGCAAGAAACATTTAACAAGGACCTATAAGAACTAAAGATGAAACAAGCAATGATGAACAACACAATAAATGAAACTGAAAATACTCTAGAAGGGATCAATAGCAGGATAACTGAGGCAGAACAACGGATAAGTGACCTGGAAGATAAAATAGTGGAAATAACTACTGCAGAGAAGAATAAAGAAAAGAGAATGAAAAGAACTTAGGACAGTCTCAGAGACTTCTGGGAAAACATTAAATGCACCAACATTCAAATTATAGGGATTCCAGAAGAAGAAAAGAAAAAGAAAAGGACTGAGAAAATATTTGAAGAAATTATAGTTGAAAACTTCCATAATATGGGAAAGGAATTGGTTAATCAAGTCCAGGAAGCACAGAGAGTCCCATACAGGATAAATCCAAGGAGAAACATGCCAAGACAAATATTAATCAAACTGTCAAAAATTAAATACAAAGAAAACATATTAAAAGCAGCAAGGGAAAAACAACAAACAACACACAAGGGAATCCCCATAAGGTTAACAGCTGATCTTTCAGCAGAAACTCTGCAAGCCAGAAGGGACTGGCAGGACATATTTAAAGTAATGAAGGAGAAAAACCTACAACCAAGATTACTCTACCCAGCAAGGATCTCATTCAGATTTGATGGAGAAATTAAAACCTTTACAGACGAGCAAACACTGAGAAAGTTCAGCACCACCAAAGCAGCTTTACAACAAATGCTAAAGGACCTTCTCTAGGCAAGGAACACAAGAGAAGGAAAAGACCTACAATAACAAACCCAAAACAATTAAGAAAATGGGAATAGGAAAATACATATTGATAATTACCTTAAATGTAAATGGATTAAATGCTCCCACCAAAAGACACAGACTGGCTGAATGGATACAAAAACAAGACACATATATATGCTGTCTACAAGAACCCATTTCAGAGCTAGAGACACATACAGGGTGAAAGTGAGGGGATGGAAAAAGATATTCCATGCAAATGGAAATCAAAAGAAAGCTGGAGTAGCAATTCTCATATCAGAAAAAATAGACTTTAAAATAAGGACTATTAGAAGAGATAAAGAAGGACACTACATAATGATGAAGGGATTGATCCAAATAGAAGGTATAACAATTGTAAGTATTTATGCACCCAACATAGGAGCACCTCACTACATCAGGCAAATACTAACAGCCATAAAAGGGGAAATCGACAGTAACACATTCATAGTAGGGGACTTTAACACCCCACTTTCACCAGTGGACACATCATCCAAAATGAAAATAAATAAGGAAACAAAAGATTTAAATGATATATTAAACAAGATGGACTTAATTGATATTTATAGGACATTCTGTTCAAAAACAACAGAATACATATTTTTCTCAAGTGTTCATGGAACATTCGCCATGATAGATCATATCTTGGGTCACAAATCAAGCCTTGGCAAATTTAAGAAAATTGAAATTGTATCAAGTATCTTTTCTGACCACAATGCTATGAGACTAGATATCAATTACAGGAAAAGATCTGTAAAAAATACAAACACAAGGAGGCTAAACAATACACAACTTAATAACGAAGTGATCACTGAAGGAATCAAAGAGGATATCAAAAAATACCTAGAAAAAAATGACAATGGAGATACGACGACCCAATACCTATGGAATGCAGCAAAAGCAGTTCTAAGAGGGAATTTATAGCAATACAATCCTACCTGAAGAAACAGGAAACATCTCGAATAAAAAGCCTAACCGTGCACCTAAAGCAATTAGACAAAGAACAAAAAAACCCCCAAAGTTAGCAGAAAGAAAGAAATCATAAAGATCATATCAGAAAGAAATGAAGGAAATGATAGCAAAGATCAATAAAACTAAAAGCTGGTTCTTTGAGAAGACAAACAAAATTGATAAACCATTAGTCACACTCATCAAGAAAAAATCGGAGAAGACTCAAATCAATAGAACAAGAAATGAAAACGGAGAAGTGGGTCTTCCCTGGTAGTGCAGTGGTTGAGAGTCCTCCTGCCAATGCAGGAGACACAGGTTCATGCCCCATTCCGGGAGGATCCCACAAGCCACGGAGTGGCTAGGCCCGTGAGCCATGGCCACTGAGACTGTGTGTCCGGAGCCTGTGCTCCACAATAGGAGAAGCCATAACAGTGAGAAGCCCGCGTACCACAAAAAAAAAAAAAAAAGGAACAGAAAAAGGAGAAGTAAGAGCTGACACTGCAAAATTAGAAAATATCATGAGAGATTACTAAAAGAAACTCTATGCCAATAAAGTGGAAAACTTGGAAGATATGTACAAATTCTTAGAAATGCACAACCTGCCAAGACTGAATCAGGAAGAAATAGAAAATATGAACAGACCAATCACAAGCACAGAAATTTGAACTGTGATTAACAATCATCCAACAACCAAAGCCCAGGACCAGATGGCTTCACAGGCGAATTCTATCAAACATTTAGAGAAGAGCTAACACCTATCCTTCTCAAACTCTTCCAAAATACAGCAGAAGGAGGAACACTCCCAAACTCATACTATGAGGTCACCATCACACTGATACCAAAACCAGACAAGGATGTCACAAAGAAAGAAAACTACAGGCCAATATCACTGATGAAAATAGATACAAGAATCCTCAACAAAATACTAGCAAACAGAATCCAACAACACATTAAAAGGATCATACACCATGATCAAGTGGGGTTTATTCCAGGAATGCAAGCATTCTTCAATATATGCAAATCAATCAACGTTACACACCATATTAACAATTTGAAGGATAAAAACCCTATGGTCATGTAAATAGATGCAGACAAAGATTTTGACAAAATTCAACACCCATTTATCATAAAAACCCTACAGAAAGTAGGCATAGGGGGAACTTTGCTCAACATAATAAAGGCCATATATGACAAACCCACAGCCAATATCATCCTCAATGGTGAAAAACTGAAAGCATTTCCACTAAGATCAGGAACAAGACAAGGTTGCCCACTCTCACCACTCTTATTCAACATAGTTTTGGAAGTTTCAGCCACAGCAATCAGAAAAGAAAAAGAAATAAAAGGAATCCAAATCGGAAAAGAGAAGTAAAGCTGTCACTGTTTGCAGATGACATGATACTATACATAGAGAATCCAAAAGATGCTACCAGAAAACTACTACAGCTCATCAATGAATTTGCTCAAGTAGCAGTATACAAAATTAATGAACAGAAATCTCTGTCATTCCTATACACTAATGGTGCAAAATCTGAAAGTGAAATCAAGAAAACACTCCCATTTACCATTGCAAAAAAATGAATAAAATATCTAGGAATACACCTACCTAAGGATACAAAAGACCTGTATGCAGAAAATTAGAAGACACTGATGAAAGAAATTAAAGATGATACAAATAGACGGAGAGATATACCATGTTCTTGGATTGGAAGATTCAACATTGTGAAAATGACTCTACTACCCAAAGCAATCTACAGATTCAATGCAATCCCTATCCAAATACCACTGGCATTTTTCACAGAACTAGAACAGAACATTTCACAATTTGTATGGAAACACAAAAGACCCCAAATAGCCAAAGCAATCTTGAAAACGAAAAACAGAGCTGGAGGAATCAGGCTCCCTGACTTCAGACTATACTACAAAGCTACAGTAATCAAGCCAGTATGGTACTGGCACAAAAACAGAAAGATAGATCAGTAGAACAGGATAGAAAGCCCAGAGATAAACCCACGCATATATGGTCACCTTATCTCTGATAAAGGAGGCAGGAATGTACAGTGGAGAAAGGACAGCCTCTTCAAGTACTGGTGCTGGGAAAACTGGACAGGTACATGAAAATGTATGACATTAGTTCACTCCCTAACACCATACACAAAAATAAGCTCAAAATGGATTAAAGACCTAAATGTAAGGCCAGACACTATAAAACTCATAGAGGAAAAAATAGGCAGAAGTGGCACATATACACAATGGAATAATACTCAGCCATAAAATGAAATGAAATTGAGCTACTTGTAATGAGATGGATGGACCTAGTGTCTCTCATACAGAGTGAAGTAAGTCAGAAAGAGAAAGACAAATACTGTATGCTAACATATATATATGGAATTTAAGGAAAAATAATGTCATGAAGAACCAGGGGTAAGAAAGGAATAAAGACACAGACCTACTAGAGAATGGAATTGAGGATATGGGGAGGGGGAAGGGTAAGCTGTGACAAAGTGAGAGAGTGGCATGGACATATATACACTACCAAACGTAAAATAGACAGCTAGTGGGAAGCAGCCGCATAGCAGAGGAAGATCAGCTCGGTGCTTTTGACCAACTAGGGGGTGGGATAGTGAGGGTGTGAGGGAGGGAGATGCAAGAGGGAAGAGATAATGTATCACATGTTTCTGTAAAACTGATTTACTTTGTTATAAAGCAGAAACTAACACACCATTGTAAAGCAATTATACTCCAATAAAGATTTAAAAAAAAAAAAACCAACCAAACAACAATCTAAACTTGTACCTAAAGCAATTAGGGAAAGAAGCACAAAAAAATCCCAGTTAGCAGGAGAGAAATCATAAAGATCAGATCAGAAATAAATGAAAAATAAATGAAGGAAAGAGAGCAAAGATCAATAAAACTAAAAGCTGGTTCTTTGAGAAGATAAACAAATTGATAAACCATTAACCATACTCATTCAAGAAAAAAATGGAGAAGACTCAAATCAATAGAATTAGAAATGATAAAGGAGAAGTAACAAATAACACTGCAGAAATACAAAAGATCATGAGAGATTACTACAGGCAACTCTATGCGAATAAAATGGACAACCTGGAAGAAATGGACAAATTCTTAGAAATGCACAATCTGGCCAGACTGAATCAGGAAGGAATAGAAAATATGAACAGACCAATCACAAGCACTGAAATTGAAAATGTGATTAAAAATCTGACAACAAACAAAAGCCCAGGATCAGATGGCTTCACAGGCGAATTCTAGCAAACATTTAGAGAAGAGCTAACACATCTACCCTTCTCAAACTCTTCCAAAATATAGCAGAGGGAGGAATACTCCCAAACTCATTCTACGAGGCCACCATCACCCTGATACCAAAAGCAGACAAGGATGTCACATAGAAAGAAAACTACAGGCAATATCACTGATGAACAGAGATGCAAAAATCCTCAACAAAATAGTAGCAAACAGAATCCAACAGCACATTAAAAGGATCATACAGCAAGAACAATTGGAGTTCATTTCAGGAATGTAAGGATTCTTCAATATACGCAAATCCATTAACGTGATACACCAAATTAAGAAATTGAAGGAGAAAAACCACATGATCATCTCAATAGATGCAGAGAAAGCTTTCGACAAAATTCAACACCCATTTATGATAAAAACCCTCCAGAAAGTAGGCGTAGAAGGAACTTTCCTCAACATAATAAAGGCCATTATGACAAACCCACAGCCAAGATCATCCTCAATGGTGAAAAACTGAAAGCATTTCCACTAAGATCAGGAACAAGACAAGGTTGCCCACTCTCACCACTCTTATTCAACACAGTTTTGGAAGTTTTAGCAACAGCAATCAGAGAAGAAAAGGAAATAAAAGGAATCCAAATCAGAAAAGAAGAAGTAAAGCTGTCACTGTTTGCAGATGACATGATACTATACATAGAGAATCCAAAAGATGCTACCAGAAAACTACTACAGCTCATCAATGAATTTGCTCAAGTAGCAGTATACAAAATTAATGCACAGAAATCTCTGGCATTCCTATACACTAATGGTGCAAAATCTGAAAGTCAACTCAAGAAAACACTCCCATTTACCACTGCAACAAAAAGAATAAAATATCTAGGAATACACCTACCTAAGGAGACAATAGACATGTATGCAGAAAATTATAAGACACTGATGAAAGAAATTAAAGATGATACAAATAGATGGAGAGATATACCAATATAAAAGAGGCAGAAATGTACAGTGGAGAAAGGATAGCCTCTTCAAAAATTGGTGCTGGGAAAATTGGATGGGTAAATGAAAAAGTATGAGATTAGATCACTCCCTAACATCATACACAAAAATAAGCTCAAAATGGATTAAAGACCTAAATGTAAGGCCAGACACTAACAAACTCTTAGAGGAAAACATAGACAGAACACTCTATGACATAAAACATACAGAGTGAAGTAAATCAGAAAAAGAAAGACAAATACCGTATGCTAATACATATATGTGGAATTTATATATATGGAACGTAAGGAAAAAAATGTCATGAAAAACTTAGGGGTAAGATGGGAATAAAGGCACAGACCTACTAGAGAATGGACTTGAGGATATGGGGACGGGAAGAGTAAGCTGTGACAAAGTGAGAGAGTGGCATGGACATATATACACTACCAAACGTAAAATAGATAGCTAGTGGCAAAGAGCCGCATAGCACAGGGAGATCAGCTCGGTGCTTTGTGACCACCTGGATGGGTGGGATAGGGAGTGTGGGAGGGAGGGAGACGCAAGAGGGAAGAGATATGGGAACATATGTATATGTATAACTGATTCACTTTGTTATAAAGCAGAAACTAACACACCATTGTAAAGCAATTATACTCCAATATAGATGTAAAAAAAAACAAACAAAAACACAGGTATTGAGATGCTTCCCTGGTGGCGCAGTGGTTGAGAGTCCGCCTGCCTATGCAGGGGACATGGGTTCGTGCCCCGGTCTGGGAAGATGCCACTTGCCACGGAGCGGCTAGGCACGTGAGCCATGGCCACTGAGCCTGGGCGTCTGGAGCCTGTGCTCCGTAACGGAGAGCCCACAACAGTGAGAGGCCCGTGTACCACACACACACACACACACACACACAAAAAAAAAAAAAAAAAAAAAAAACCAAGGTATTGAGACTAAGGTTTTGCTCTATCACACTAGGTGTGAAAAATATCAAATGTAAATTTGGGCCATTTTCTGATATCAGTTCTACTCTGATAAACATTGCAAACTGTCACAAGAAAGGAAAGTGGGGCATGAAATCCCCAGAACTTAACTCGGGTCCCTATGTCTGGAAAACATTCCTTTGTTTCTGAATGAACAACACTTGCTGGGTAAATGCAGTGGAGAGTGCACCTTAGGTTCACACCCTCTCTCAAGCCTACAGTGTTCCAGAACTCAGTCCTAACTCCATCCTTGCTCAAAGATTTTCTCTCTTCTAGTAGAAACTCTCCTAGTAGAATGGTTCTCCAGGTCAATAATAGTAGTAAATGGCAGGGAAAATTTTAAGTCAAGAAATTTTATTTACTACCTTCATCCTCTCTGGGATGATGGTTTCATGTCAGATTAAAAAGCAAGTGCATTGGATGCCAGAGCAGTTATGGAGGGTAGGGAATATCATATACTCTCACCAGACCCCAATCTATAACATGAGTCATTTAATATCTGATTCAATTAGTGGTCTCCAGCCCCCAGCTACTCCCTACTGTGTACTCCCTACTGTGGTCACTCAAGGGATCCTTACTAGTCTTCTTCTTACTAGTCTTCCTTAAACTGGGGTCCTTAGACTGAATGTGTATAGAATTTAGCAGATCCTTGAATTTGCGTGGGGAAAATGTTTACTAATGTTTAACTAAATATTTAGTTAACTAACATTTAGCACTTCCTTCAATTATGAATGTAAGCAATAAACCACGATAGTACTAGCAATACTTGTGTCTTTGTCACAAATAGAAATCACATTTTTTTTCTTATTACTTGATGCTTGTAGATATCTTTTGTAACATCTTTAGAGGTAATAATTTGTGTTTAACACTACTTTGAAAATGAAGTAGTTATTAGACCCACTGCTCGATCTGGTTCTTTAATGTGTCATACTATCAATATATCACAGATTTGTTTTTCTAATATTTTGATAACAGTTTTCATAATCTAAGTATTTTGTTTTGTGCATGTAAAAACATACTGAAAAAAGTCCATAGGCTTCACTAGACTGTTAATTGGCTCCACTGAACAAGTAAGGTTAAAAATTGCTCCCTAGAGTTTCCGTCCATGGGTGAATTTTTAGACTTTCAGGAAACACATCGTGGGGTCATCATGTGCTTATATACAACAGCAGGTCATGTGCCCAAAAATATCTTGGACATATGGGATCAGTTCATTCCCTTTTATCCATATCTCAAACACTTCCCCTTTTGATTCCTGTGACTATCTTCTGCAGACACTCTCCCAATCCCATTCTGGTTTCTTCTTCTGTCTTATAGTTTCCAGAAAATCTGTAAAAATCTCTTCTTTATCATTCCCTTATCATATCTTAGTCTCCAACTATAAGGTAAGGTCAAGGTAAGTTTAACCTAGCAATGTCTCCTGATTTAATTTTTAAAGTTTCCTCCTGATCATGTAACCTCTCTTAAGCCATTGCCAGGGAAGAAAAGTTCACCACCCCCCTCCCTTGTCTAGTAATTCTTACCTTAGAAACTATTGCCTGATACTAACATGACATTTTCCTTTCATTGAGGTTGGCTCTGCCTTTTTCTCTAGATCCATTTTAAGACAGTTTCCATGTCTCCCCTCTTCTTCTCTACACCAAGTAGCCATTGACTCCTCAGCCATGGTAAAGATCTGCCTGGTTTCCAGACTTTGCCTCATACTTGTCCACTCTTCAGGCCACTCTCAGTGTGGGGGTCCCAGATGGGAGAGTGATGCATTGAGCATCTGCCAAAGTCAAGACTGCTCATTTCACTACAAATACGTCATGTCTCTCTGGGCAGTCAAAGATGAGTTAATTTTAAAAGTGCCTCACTGATGATCAGTAAGGATGATTCAATCAACTAACCACTTATTGATTCACTTCACATTTAGGATCTTGTACAGAATGACCCTATCCAGCCATATTTTTCATCACTAACTACTATGGTTTGAATGTTTGCATCCCTCTAAAATTTGTGTGTTAAAATCCTTACGCCAAGGTAATGGTATTAGAGGTGGGGCCTTTGGGAGGTGATTAGGTCCTGAGAATGGAGCCCTCATGAACAGGATTAGGGCTCTTATAAAAGAGACCCCAAAAAGATGCCTCAACCCATTCCGCCACTGCAGAACTTGGTAGTCTGCAACCAATAAGAAGGACACTACCATGTTGGCACTCTGATCTTAGACTTCCAGATTCAAGAACTGTAAGAAATAAGTTTCTGTTGTTTATAAGCTTCCCAGTTTGTAGTATTTCATTATAGCAGGCGAAGCAGACTAAGATACTACCTGTACATGTAGTGGACACTGTGATGCAAATCTCTGGTTCAGTTTTGGGAGATTGTACCTTTCTAAGAATTTGTCCATTTCTTCTGGGTTGTCCATTTTATTGGCATATAGTTGCTTGTAGTAGTCTTTTATGATCCTTTGCATTTTTGTGGTGTCAATTGTAACTTCTCCTTTTTCATTTCTAATTGTATTGATTTGGTCCCTCTCCCTTTTTTCTGGCTAAAGGTTTATCAATTTTGTTTATCTTCTCAAAGAACTAGTTTTTGTTTTATTGATCTTTTCTATTGTTTTTTTAAGTCTTTATTTCTGCTCTGATCTTTATGATTTTTTTCCTTCAGCTAACTTTGTATTTTGTTTGTTCTTCTTTCTCTAGTTCCTTTAGGTGTAAGATTAGGTTGTTTATTGGGGATTTTTCTTGTTTCCTGAGGTAAGATTGTATTGCTATAAACTTCCCTCTTAGAGCTGCTTTTGCTGCATCCCATTTTCTCTGGGTATTCTTTGGTTTCCTGTCAATTTTTTTCAGTGATCCATTGGTTGTTTAGTACCACATGTTTTTGTTTTCTACAATTTTTTCTTGTAGTTGATTTCTAATCTCAGAACATTGTGCTTGGAATAGATGCTTGATATGATTTCAATATTCTTTAATTTATTGAGGCTTGCTTTATAGCCCAGCATGTGATCTATCCTGGAGACTGCTCCATATGCATTTGAAAAGAATGTGTATTCTGCCTTTTTCAGATGGAATGCTCTATACATTTCAATTAGGTCCAGCTGGCTTAATGTGTCATTTAAGGCCTGCATTTACTTATTGATTTTCTGTCTAGATGTTCTGTCCATTGATGTAAGTCAGGTGTTAAAGTTCCCCACTATTATTGTGTTACTATTGATTTCTCCTTTATGGCTGTTCTCCTTATATATTGGGGTGTTCCTCCATTGGGTGTATATATATTTTCAATTGTTATATCTTCTTCTTGGATTGATCTCTTGATCATTATGTAGTGTCCTTCTTTGTCTCTTGTACCAGTCTTTATTTTAAAGTCTATTTTGCCAGAGTATTGCTACTCCAGCTTTCTTCTGGTTTCCATTTGCATGGAATACCTTTTTTCATCCCCTCACTTGCTGTATGTGCCCCTACACATGAAGTGGGTCTGTATGTATCCCTAGATCTGAAGTGGGTCTTTTGTAGAGTGCATATATATGTTTTTGTAGGTCATTTTTCTTCCCTTCCTCTTTTGTTCTCTTCTCTTGTGATTTGATTACTAACTTTACTGTTGTGTTTGTATTCTTTTTTCTCTTTTGTGTGTACATCTATTGTAGATTTTTGGTTTGCAGTTACCATGAGGTTTTGACATAGCAATCTATATATATATATACAAGACTGTATAGATAGATAGATAGATAGATAGGTATAGATATAGATATATAGATATAGATATAGAGATGTCTATATCTATAATTGTTTTAAGTTGCTGGTCTCAATTTCAAATGCATTTCCGATATCCTGCATTTGTACTCTCCTCATGATTGCTGGTTTTGATAATCTTTTGTGTGGATGATCTCCTACATTTACTGTATGTTTGCCTTTAACAGTGTGCTTTCCCATTCATAATTTTCTTGTTCCTAGTTGTGGCCTTTTCTTTTCTGCTTAGAGAAGTACAATTTGCTATAAAGCTGGTTTGGTGGTGCTGAATTCTCTTAGCTTTTGCTTGTCTGTAAAGCTTTTGATATCTCCACTGAATCTGAATAAGAGCTTTGCTGGGTAGATTATTATTGGTTGTAGGTTTTTCCCTTTCATCACTTTAAATATATCAGACCA
>NW_020173068.1:197507-240909 GCF_003031525.2 Neophocaena asiaeorientalis asiaeorientalis
GACCACTCTTTCCTGATCTGCAGTTTCTGCTGAAAAATCAGTTGATAGCTGTATGAGGGTTCCCTTGTATGTTATTTGTTGCTTTTCCTTTTTGCTTTTAATATTTTCTCTTTGTCTTTAATTTTTGTCAATTTGATTAATATGTATCTTGGTGTTTCCCTCCTTGGGTTTATCCTGTATGAGACTGTGCTTCCTGGACTTGGGTGACTGTTCCTTTCCCATGTTTGGGAAGTTTTCAGCTATTATCTCTTCAAATATTTTCTCAGGCCTTTTTCTCTCTCTTCTCCTTCCAGGACTGCTATAATCTGAATATTGGTACATTTAACGTTGTCCCAGAGGTCTCTTAAACTGTCCTCATTTCTTTTCATTATTTTTTCTTTATTCTGTACTGTGGCAGTGATTTCCACCATTCTGTCTTCCAGCTCACTTATCCATTCTTCTGCCTCATTTAGTCTGCTATTGATTCCTTCTAGTGTGTTTTTCATTGCAGTTATTGTATTGTTCAGCTCTGTTTGTTTGTTTTTTAAATGTTCTAGCTCTTTTTAAATTTCTTGTATCTTCTTTGTCTGTGCTTCCATTCTTTTTCCAGGATCATCTTTACTATCATTACTCTGAATTCTTTTTCAGGTAGATTTCCTATCTCCACTTCACTTAGTTGTTCTTTTGGGGTTTTATCTTGTTCCTTTGTCTAGAACATATTCCTTTGTCATCTCATTTTGTCTAACTTTCTGTGTTTGTGGTCCCATAGGCTGCAGGATTGTAGTTCCTCTTGCTTCTGTTGTATGCTCCCTGGTGGATGAGGCTGGTCTAAGAGGCTTGTGCAGGCTTCCTCGTGGAAGTGACTGGTGCCTACCCACTGATGGGTAGAGCTAGGTCTTTTCCCTCTGGTGGGCAGGGCCATGTCAAGGGGTGTGTTTAGAGGCAGCCATGGGCTCAGGAAGACTTTTGGCAGCCGGTCTGCTGATGGGTGGGACTGTGTTCCTGCCCTGTCTGTTGTTTGGCTTGAAGTGTCCCGCACAGGAACCTAAGGGCTGTGGGTGCGGCCAGGCCTTGGCATCAAAATGGAGGTGTCCAGGATAGCTCACACCAATGAGTACTCCCCAGTTCCTCTGTCACCACATGTCCATATCCCTGCAGTGAGCCAAAGCTAACTCCGCCTCCCAGGAGACCCTCCAAGATCAGCAGGTAGGTCTGGCCCAGGTTCCTATGAAGTCACTGCTATTTCCCCTGGTTCCTGGCACAACTGACACTTTGCTTGCAACATCCAAGAGTAGCGTCTCTCTTTCCCCCAGTCCTGTGGCATTCCTGTGATCAAGCCCCACTGGTCTTCAAATCCAAATGCTCCGGGGGCTCCTCCTCTTAATGCCAGACCCCCAGCTAGGGACCATGACATGTGGCTCAGAACTCTCACTCCTGTGGGAGAACCTCTGCAATATAATTAATTTCAAGCTTGTGGGTCGTACACCTGGTGAGCATTGGATTTGATGGTATCTTGAATGTGACCCTCCTACTGTCTCACTGTGTCCTCTTCTTTGTCTTTGGAAATACAGTATCTTTTTTGATAGGTTCCAGTCTTTTTTGGTCAGTGGGGTTGTTCAGAAGTTAATTGTGTTTCTGGTGTTTTTGTGAGAGGAGGTGAGCTCAAGTTCTTCTATTTCTTCATCTTCTCAGCAAACTCTGTTCCATCTATTACTTGTTTAATTTAAAAGAAAAAAATTTTTTGAATTTTATTTTATTTATTTATACAGCAGGTTCTTATTGCTTTTTTATTTTATACATATTAGTGTATATATGTCAATCCCAATCTCCCAATTCATCCCACCACCACCATCCCCCACCGCCACTTTCCCCTCTTGGTGTCCATATGTTTGTTCTCTACATCTGTGTCTCAATTTCTGCCCTGCAAACGAGTTCAGCTGTACCATTTTTCTAGGTTCCACATATATGCATTAACATATGATATTTGTTTTTTTCTTACTGACTTACTTCACTCTGTATGACAGTCTCTAGATCTATCCACGTCTCTACAAATGACCAAATTTCCTTCCTTTCTATGGCTGAATAATATTCCATTGTATATATGTGCCACATCTTCTTTATCCATTCATCTGTCGATGAGCATTTACGTTGCTTCCATGATCTGGCTGTTGTAAATAGTGCTGCAATGAATATTGGGGTGCATGTGTCTTTTGACTTATGGTTTTCTGAGGGTATATGCCCAGTAGTGGGATTGCTGGGTCATATGGTACTTCTATTTTTAGATTTTTAAGGAACCTCCATACTGTTCACCATAGTGGCTGTGTCAATTTACATTCCCACCAACAGTGCAAGAGGGTTCCCTTTTGTCCACACACACTCCAGCATTTGTTGATTGTAGATTTTCTGATGATGCTCATTCTAACTGGCGTCAGGTGATACCTCCTTGTAGTTATGATTTGCATTTGTCTAATAATTAGTGATGTTGAGCAGCTTTCATCTGCTTCTGGGCCATCTGTATGTCTTCTTGGGAGAAATGTCTATTTAGGTCTTCTGCCCATTTTTGGATTGGGTTTTTTGCTTTTTAAATATTGAGCTGCATGTGCTGTTTATATATTTTGGAGATTAATCCTTTGCTCACTGATTCATCTGCAAATATTTCCCCCATTCTGAGGGCTGTCTTTTCATCTTGTTTGTGGTTTCCTTTGCTGTCCAAAAACTTTTAAGTTTCATTAGGTCCCATTTGTTTATTTTTGTTTTTATTTTCATTACTCTAGGAGGTGGATCAAAAAGATCTTGCTGTGATTTTTGTCACAGAGTGTTCTTCCTATGTTTTCTTCTAAGAGGTTTATAGTATCTGGTCTTACATTTAGGTCTCTAATCCATTTTTAGTTTATTTTGGTGCATGGTGTTAGGGAGTGTTCTAATTTCATTCTTTTACATGTAGCTGTCCAGTTTTCCCAGCACCATTTATTGAAGAGACTGTCTTTTCTCCATTGTATATCCTTGCCTCCTTTGTCATAGATTAGTTGACCACAGGTACATGGGTTTATCTCTAGAATTTCCATGCTGTTCCATTGATCTATATTTCTGTTTTTGTGCCAGTACATCTTGTCTTGATTACTGTAGCTTTGTATTATAGTCTGAAGTCAGGGAGTCTGATTCTTCCAGCTCCATTTTTTTCCCTCAAGACTGCTTTGGCTATTCGGGGTCTTTTATGTCTCCATACAAATTTTAGGATTTTTTGTTCTAGTTCTGTTAAAAATGCCATTGGTAATTTGATAGGGATGGCATTGAATCTGTAGATTGCTTTGGGTAGTATAGTTATTTTACAATATTGATTCTTCCAGTCCAAGAACATGGTACATCTCTCCATCTGTTTGTACCACTTTTAATTTCTTTCATCAGAGTCATAATTTTCTGCATTCAGCTCTTTTGTCTCCTTAGGTAGGTTTATTCCTAGGTATGTTATTCTTTTTGTTGCAGTGGTAAATGGGAGTGTTTCATTAATTTCTTTTTCAGATTTTTCATCATTAGTGTGTAGGAATGCAAGAGATTTCTGTGCATTAATTTTGTATCCTGAAACTTTACCAAATTCATTGATTAGCTCTAGAAGTTTTCTGGTAGCATCTTTAGGATTCTCTACATATAGTATCATGTCATCTTCAAACACTAACAGTTTTACTTCCTCTTTTCCAATTTGTATTCCTTTTATTTCTTTTCCTTCTCTGATTGCTGTGGCTAGGACTTCCAAAACTATGTTGAATAATAGTGGTGAGAGTGGACATACTTGTCTTGTTCCTGATCTTAGAGGAAATGCTTTCAGTTTTTCACCATTGAGAATATTTGCTGTGGTTTGTCATATATGGCCTTTATTATGTTGAGGTAGGTTCCCTCTATGCCCACTTTCTGGAGAGTTTTTATCATAAATCGGTGCTGAATTTTGTCAAAAGCTTTTTCTGCATCTATTGAGATGATCATATGGTTTTTTCTCCTTCAATTTTGTTAATATGGTGTATCACATTGATTGATTTGCATACATTGAAAAATGCTTGCATCCCTAGGATAAATCCCACTTGATCATGGTGTATGATCCTTTTAATGTGTTGTTGGATTCTGTTTGCTAGTAGTTTGTTGAGGAATTTTGTTTCTATATTCATCAGTGATATTGGTCTGTAGTTTTCTTTTTTGTAGTATCTTTGTCTGCTTTGTGTACCAGGGTGATGGTGGCCTCATAGAATGAGTTTGGGAGTATTCTTTCCTCTGCAATTTTTTGGAAGAGTTTGAGAAGGATGGGTGTTAGCTCTTCCATAATATATGATAGAATTCACCTGTGAAGCCATCTGGTCCTGGACTTTTGTTTGCTGGAAGACTTTTAATTTCAGTTTCAATTTCATTACTTGTGATTGGTCTGTTCATATTTTCTACTTCTTCCTGGTTCATTCTTGGAAAGTTATACTTTTCTAAGAATTTTTCCGTTTCTTAGAGGTTGTCCATTTTATTGGCCTAGAGTCGCTTGTAGTAGTCTCAGGATGCTTTGTATTTCTGCGGTGTCTGTTGTAACTTCTCCTTGTTCATTTCTAATTTTATTGAGTCCTCTCCCTCGTTTTCTTGATGAATCTGGCTAATGGTTTATCAATTTTCTTTATCTTCTCAAAGAACCAGCTTTTATTTTTATTGATCTTTGCTCCTGTTTTTTTGTTTCTCTTTCATTTATTTCTGCTCTGAGGTTTATGATTTCTTTCCTTCTGCTAACTTCCCATTTTGTTTGCTTTTCTTTCTCTAGTTCTTTTAGGTGTAAGTTTAGATTTTTTATTTGATATTTTTGTTTCTTGAGGTAGGCTTGTATTGCTATAAACTTCCCTCTTAGAACTGCTTTTGCTGAACCCCATAGGTTTTGGATCATTGTGTTTTCATTGTCATTTGTCTCTAGGTATTTTTTGATTTCCTCTTTGATTTCTTCAGTGATCTCTTGGTTATGTAGTAATGTATTTTTTAGCCTCCATGTGTCTGTGTTTTTTACTTTTTTTTCCCTGTAACTGATTTCTAATCTCATAGCATTGTGGTCAGTAAAAATGCTTGATATGATTTCAAATTTCTTAAATTTACTGAGGCTTTATTTGTGACCCAAGATGTGATCTATCCTGGAGAATGTTCTGTGTGCACTTGAGAAGTAAGTGTAATCTGCTGGTTTTAGATGGAATGTCCTATGAATATCAATTAAATCTCTCTGGTCTATTGTGTTTAAAGCTTGTGTTTCCTTATTAATTTTCTGTTTGGATGATCTGTCCACTGGTGTAAGTCAGGTGTTAAAGTCCCCCACTAGTATTGTTTCTGTCGAGTTCCTCTTTTACAGCTATTATCAGTTGCCTTATGTATTGAGGTGCTCCTATGTTGGGTGCATATATATTTATAATTGTTATATCTTCTTGGATTGATCCCTTGATCATTATGTAGTGTCCTTCCTTGTCTCTTGTAACATTCTTTATTTTAATGTCTGATATGAGTATTGCTACTCCAGCTTTCTTTTTTTTCTATTTGCATGGAATATCTTTTTCCATCCCCTCACTTCAGTCTGTATGTGTCCCTAGGTCTGAAGTGGGTCTCTTATAGACAGCATATATATGGGTCTTCTTTTTGTATCCATTCAGTGAGCCTGTATCTTTTGGTTGTAGCATTTAATCCACTCACGTTTAAGATAATTATCAATATGGATGTTCCTATTACCATTTTCTTAATTGTTTTGGGTTTGTTTTTGTAGGTCCTTATCTTCTCTGTGTTTCCTACCTAGAGAAGTTCCTTTAGCATTTGTTATATAGCTGGTTTGTTGGTGCTGAATTCTCTTAGCTTTTGCTTGTCTGTAAAGCTTTTGATTTCCCCATCAAATCTGAATGAGATCCTTGCCAGGTAGAGTAATCTTGGTTGTAGTTTCTTCCCATACATCATTTTAAATATGTCATGCCACTTCCTTCTGGCTTGTAGAGTTTCTGCTAAGAAATCAGCTGTTAACCTTATGGGAGTTCCCTTGTATGTTATTTCTCTTTTCTCCCTTGTTGCTTTCAATAATTTTTCTTTTCTTTAATTTTTGCCAATATGATTACTATGTGTCTTGGAGTGTTTCTCCTTGGGTTTATCCTGTATGGGACTCTCTGCACTTCCTGGACCTGGGTGGCTATGTCCTTTTCCATGTTAGGGAAGTTTTTGGCTATAATCTCTTTAAATATTTTCTCAGGTCCTTTCTCTGTCTCTTCTCCTTCTGGGACTCCTATAATGCAAATGTTGTTGCATTTAGTGTTGTCTCAGAGGTCTCTTCAGCTGTCTTCATTTCTTTTCATTCTTTTTTCTTTATTCTGTTCTCCAGCAGTGAATTCCACCATCCTGTCATCCAGTTCACTTATCCGTTCTTCTGCCTCAGTTATTCTGCAATTGATTCCTTCTAGTGTAGTTTTCATTTCAGTTATTGTGTTGTTCACCTCTGTTTGTTTGTTCTTTAATTCTTCTAGGTCTTTGTTAAACATTTCTTGCATCTTCTCAATCTTTGCCTCAATTCTTTTTCTGAGGTCCTGGATCATCTTCACTATCATTATTCTGAATTCTTTTTCTGGAAGGTTGCCTGTCTCCACTTCATTTAGTTTTTTTTTTTTTTTCTGGGGTTTTATCTTGTTGTTTCATCTGGTACACAGCCCTCTGCCTTTTCATCTTGTCTATCTTCTGTGAATGTGGTTTTTGTTCCACAGGCTGCAGGATTGTAGCTCTTTTTGCTTCTGCTGTCTGCCCTCTGGTGGTTGAGGTTATCTACAAGTCTTGTGCAAGTTTCCTGATGAGAGGGACTTGTGGTGGGTAGAGCTGGCTGTTGCTCTGGTGGGCAGAGCTCAGTAAAACTTTAATCCACTTGTCTGCTGATGCGTGGGGTTGGGTTCCCTCCCTGTTGGTTGTTTGAGGTGACCCAACACTGGAGCCTACCCGACTCTTTGTTGGGACTAATGGTGGACTCTGGGAAAACTCACACTAAGGAGTACTTCCCAGAGCTTCTGCTGCCAGTGTCCTTGTCCTCAAGGTGATACACAGCCACCCCCCGCCTCTGCAGAAGACCCTCCAACACTAGCAGGTAGGTCTGTTCAGTCTCCTACGGGGTCACTGCTCCTTCCCCTGGGTCCTGATGCCCACACTACTTTGTGTGTGCCCTCCAAGAGTGGAGTCTCTGTTTCCCCCAGTCCTGTCGAAGTCCTGTAATCGAACCCCACTAGCCTTCAAAGTCTGATTCTCTAGGAATTCCTCCTCCTGTTGCCGGACCCCCAGGTTGGGAAGCCTGACGTGGGGCTCAGAGCCTTCACTCCAGTGGGTGGACTTCCATGGTATAAGTGTTCTCCATTTTGTGAGTCACCCACCGAGCAGTTATGGGATTGGATTTTATTGTGATTGCACCCCTCCTACCATTTCATTGTGACTTCTCCTTTGTCTTTGGATATGGGGTATAATTTTTGGTGAGTTCCAGTGTCTTCCTGTCAATGATTGTTCAGCAGTTAGTTGTGATTCTGGTCCTCTCGCAAGAAGGAGTCTAAAAAAATTTTTTAACTCTCTCATTTACTTTCCTCTGAACAGTTCAATTTACTGGTTATTCAAGCAGTGGTTCAACTGTAGCACTGAGGCTTAAGAATATATTGTCTTCTTCTTCTCTCAATATCTTCCCAGAAATGATATATGAGGGGCACACACACTTCCATGGTGACTACAATAGCCAGCCATCACATAACTTTCCTGGTGACCACAGCTGTCACTGCCAAGCAACTGACTAACATTTATTCTTATTATACCTAATTTATCCTAAAATTTCCTTTTTTTAAATATTAAGAGTGCCATTTTAACCACTTTTCTTATCTTTTTTTTTTTTTTTTACTTTAGCTTATTTTGCCATTTTATTGATTAACATATCCTTTTAAGCTGACTTTAAAGAACATGGCTATTTACTGTCACTACCACAATCAAAAAAACAGGTTCTCACATGGCTCTCCCCAGAACACTTGAGGACTGATAGGAATGTGACAATTGTTCTTACCTTTAAGAAGGGATTGTGCTCTTAGAGGAAAACATAGGCAGAACACTCTTTGACATAAATCACAGCAAGATCTTTTCTGACCCACCTCCTAGAGTAATGAAAATAAAACCAAAAATAAACTAATGGGGTCTAATTAAACTTAAAATCTTTTGCACAGCAAAGGAAACCATAAACAAAACAAAAAGACAACCCACAGAATGGGAGAAAATATTTGCAAGTGAAGCAACCAACAAGTGATTAATTTCCAAAATATACGAACAGCTCATGCAGCTCAATATCAAAAAAACAAACAACCTAATCAAAAAATGGGTGGAAGACCTAAATAGACATTTCTCCAAAGAAGACATACAGATGGCCAACAAACACATGGAAAGGTGCTCAACAGCACTAATTATTAGAGAAATGCAGATCAAAACTACAATGAGGTATCACCTCACACTGGTCAGAATGGCCATCATCAAAAAATCTACAAACAGTAAATGCTGGAGAGGATGTGGAGAAAAGGGAACCTTCTTGCACTGTTGGTGGGAATGTAGATTGATACAGCCACTATGGAGAACAGTATGGAGGTTCCTCAAAACACTAAAAATAAAACTACCATGTGACCCAGCAATCCCACTTCTGGTGTTTACCTAGAGAAAGCCAGAATTCAAAAGGATACATGCACCCCATTATTCATAACAGCACTATTTACAAATAACCAGGACATGGAAGCAACCTAAATGTCCATCAACAGAGGAATGGATACAGAAGTTGTGGTACATATATACAATGGAATATTACTCAGCAATAAAAAGGAATGAAATAGTGCCATTTACAGAGATGTGAATAGACTTAGAGACTGTCATACAGAGTGAAGTAAGTCAGAAAGGGAAAAACAAATATCATGTAATATTGCTTATATGTGGAATCTAGAAAAATGGCACAGATGAACTTATTTTCAAAGCAGAAATAGAGACACAGATGTAGAGAAAAACTTATGGATACCCAGGGGGGAAGGGGGACATGGGATGAATTGGGAGATTGGGATTGACATATATACACTACTATGTATAAAATATGTAACTAATGAGTACCTACTGTATAACACAGGGAACTCTATAATGTTTGTACCTTCTCTAAGTTTTCTCATTCAATGAAACTGATCACTCGTTTGTGGCAAGATTTGGTAGAAAGCAAGAATCTTTTTCCTCCTCTCCTGTCCAGTGGGATTCAGGATAAGGCTGGCCTTCATACCCAGCATGCTTCCTTTTAGACTGTTCATGTGCTAACAAAAATACCTCAGCAGCACACACACCATCCTGGTGCCAGAAAGTGTGTTTATAAAAATTGTTCAGATTCTTATTTCTCTCTTCCAGAAATTGCCTTCTCTCTGACCCAGGTTACAGATCTGTGCCAGAACCCTGGGTATTGAAAAAACTGTGAAGAATATTTATCAATATCACCCAGTTTTCCAATTCAACCACCCACTCCCCAAATCCCCAACAATTACGTTACTCTAGATTTTGGGGGGTTTTTCAATTCATAGATATTTTCTTTCTTTTCTTTTTTTGCATCTCTTACTTGTGGTAAAAATACACATAATATAAATCTTACCATTTTTAAGAGCACATTGTGTTTAGTGGCATTAATAATCCAGGTTCTGATTCAGAATCAAATTGGAGTTGTTACTCATTTCTAACAACTGCCTGCTATTTTTCATCCCTCTAATTTCCAATCTTACTTTTGCTTATAGGGCAATGACCAGAATGACTCTTTCTAATGAAAAGTTTGCCTTCTCATCTAGCTTAGGCTCCCTGTTATCTTGGTGTGTCCAGCCAGGTGAGGCAGACTAGCAGGCCTCTGTGAAATCTGTGCATTTCAGTGAAGTGCTCATTTGTCTTTGGTTCCCTCTCTCTCTTTCTCCCTCTCCCTCCCTCTCATATGGAACTGAACCTGAGTGCTCTGTTTGGGCTCATGTGATTTCTCATTCCATCGCAATAGGTATCTGAAGGATATAATATTGCTTAAGTAGAGAAGGAAGGAAAAGTATCCCTGGTGAAAACAGCATGTAGCAGAACACAGAGGCCACTAACCATAGAGTTAGTGCTCAGGGCATATCATTTGGAATGGGACATAAAAGATATCTGAAACATAAATCTGAAGAGGGAAATTTGGGTTAAAATGAAGGTGCCAGAATAAGAGAAGTAAGTGTTGTCCTAAAAAAGGAGGGAGTCATGGAATGAATAAGAGAAGTCTAAATCAGTCTGGGTAGGGAAGAGCCTGTTCATAAAGAAGACTAGATGTCTGACTTTTAGACTTCTTGGGTCTAGACTCTGTGCTTACAGAAGGACAGGAGGGACCTAGGGAGCTGGTGGGTGAAACTCAACAAAGGGCCAACCCAAAGGAGGTATTTGGTGACCAGGAGTGGGAAAGGAGGAAGGTCTCAGGGGAGCTAGGTCCAGACACAGAGAGACTGAGAGAATGGGGGAGCAAGACACAGAAAGAGACAACCAGCTGAAGAACTAGGTTGGATGTTGGAGCAGAGATTTGTCGGCACTTACTCATTTCTCCTCCACGCTCACCTCTCCACACAGAAGCCTGATCCTTATGAACACCTGCTTCTCATTGACTATGGGCTTTTCTGACTATGGGAGCCCACTCAGCCCACACAGAGGACAAGCCTGAAGTGCCTGAAAGTTCATTACCTCAGCAGCAGTACTATGTCCGTGATGGACAGGGGTGGTGGGTAAATACTCCAGCTACCTTACCACTCAGGTGGGAAAACTCTGAGGTACATGCCCTACACTGTCTCTCAGAGTTCTCCACTGAGACTGAGCCCCAGTTTCCCACAGAACTGACTTCATGGCACATTCTTCATTGGCTATCTTCCTTTCCCTGTCTAGTGAAGTTTCCTTCACCTCCCAAATAAATTATTCACACCTTGATCCTTGTCTCTGGCCTCTCTCTGGGGCAGCGCAGCCCAAAGGAAGGTTTGGTTTAGAACATAGTCATCCTGCACCCACTAATCCTCTCCCTAAAGTTTCCAGATCCTCCCTGCTTACCCCTCAGTGTGTGACCAGAGCCACTGGAGGTCCACTCCAGGTGTTCAACATTGAGCTCTGGGGTCTCCTCTTTCTCTCCAGTCCCTTACTTCCTGGTCTGGTTAGCCTGCCTGGGGAAGAGATTGGCACAGGGAGCTCCCACAGAGGTAGGCACCTTGACACAAGCACCACCCCCACGACCACAGCCATGGAAGAATTCAAAGCTAGGAAAAGGACCAGGAGATCTGGAGCCCCCTTTCACCCTGCTCCAGAGTAGACAACATAGATTTGGACATTGAGGGGCCCTCACTGGAATGAGCAGATGGAGTTCTCTTATTAATTTGTCATGATGCCAAGACCGTTTAGTTTCTCTTCTTCAGAATGGAGTCTTTGAGGACTTTGATGGTGATTTGTCTACCACTGCTGCAGCGCTCCCCACTTCCCAACTCTAAGGCAGAGAGGAAAGAATTTATTATTTTAATCAGGGAGGAAAACAAGAGCGACATTGATGCCACTCCATGACAGCACTGTGGCCCCCTACTCTAGAGCCGGCATCATGGAGATGAATGGCCAGGGTTGTTTTCTTATTAACTTAATTTTTGCTGAGGAAAAAAACTCGTGGGCTATTAGGGTGCTCTCCAAATCAGCCATCATGGGGAATTGGTGCTGATTCAAGGGGCTTATATGAAATTAGTACCATGGTGAAAGGTCAATCCAGTTGTAAATAAGAGATGCCAGACCAGTGAATGGGATGCTGTAACCAAACCCAATCTCGGTCCCTCCCAGGCTGACCTGGGCCCTAAAGTTGAGGCTGATACTCCAAGCAGCCACCCTAATTGTTGTGGGGACTGTGGGCCCTTGGAGGAGGCTCGACCATTCATTCACTCAACCCAGACCCTGAACTGCCCATTCTTCCACTTCTGTCAGAGATGATGTCAAGATGTCCTCTTGCCTGCTATCATGTGACCACTTGGCTGGCATTCTGCCTTTCAGTCCCTTCTCTGCCACTCTCTAGGGACCACAGGCATGTTCTTGGTTCTCCTCCAAGCCCTACAGGGCCCATGGGAGGCTAGAGCAGGGGTGCGCAGGGAAATCTCAGGGTTTCTCAGCATAACCAAGCCTCACCACTATTTCTATTCCATTAAGACCTCTTCCTGGTGGTTCAAGCCACTCTCCAAGGAAGGCTCCGACTCCTCTACAGGTGGATAGCAGGGATCTCCACTCTGCTCTAGAGTTTCCAAACCTGTCTCATTGGCCACACCCATCCCCCACTCCCTGGATTTTGATCTAGAGGGAGGTCAGGGAGCAGGCCTCCAGTTCCCATCCCCCTACCCATAGCTCCTTTCCTGGATCCCAGAAAGGGTTCCTGCCCCCTCCACCCCCACCATTTGATATATAACCTGTGCCTTCCTACACCATGACTTCAAGTGGTACACTATTGAGCCTTCTTAGTGTAAAATGGAAGATTTGGGGAAATTAGAAAGCCCTTTTATATCTCAACAAAGCCCAGCTCTGGCAGACACAAATCCTTGCCTCCACAATTCCCGTTCCAAAAGGGCTTTTTTGAGAGCTCATATTAAGTATCAAAAGCTGAAGGCTGACTTCTTTGTCTTCCTTTGGGTTCCACCTTCACCTGTGAATTATAATGAGTAGAGGCTCAAGAAAGCAAGAAATATTAGCAACAAGAATTGCATTCATGTGTATAAGGGTCAACATCAGATCTGGGCCGACATAGGCTTGTCTGGAAATGACCTCAGCCTCTCTCTTCCCACTGCCTTGTTTCCTTGGAACTACAGAATAAATATGAAGCATTGCAAGTTGGCTTGCAAGCCTTGGGCCTACCTGACTCACACAGTATAAAAAGCTGATGGGAAGCAAAAGCTGTGGTCTCTGTGTCACAGTGACCTGCAAGCACCTTGGCTCCCCTCTTCAGCAGCCATAGATACCCCACATGGTTGAAAAGACTAAAGAAGCTGTGTGGTTGGCCCTCCCAGTAAGGAGATATTGGGTACACTGTATCTAATTTCCCCTGTCTTTCTATAAAGCTAAGTGTCAGGGTTCTCCAAAGAAAGAGAATCAAGAGGATGTGTGTATAGGTATGGAGAGAATTTTATTTTAAGGAACTGGCTTATGTGATTACAAAGGAATGGGGAGTCCAAAATCTGATGGGGGAGGCTGACAGGCTGGAGACTAAGGGAAGAGTTGCAGTTAGAGTCCAAATGCAGTCTGCTGGCGGAATTTCTTCTTGCTCACTGGAGGTCAGTCTTTGTCCTATCAGGGCCTTCAAGAAATTGGACCAGGTCCACCCACAGTATAGAAGGCAATGTGATTTACTCAAAGTCCACTGATTTAAATGTTAATCTCATCAAAAATACCTTCACAAAACTATTCAGAATAATGTTTGACCAAATATCTGGGAACCATGGCCCAGCCAAGTCAATACATAATACTAAGTAACCATAGTGAACAAAAGATGGTTGCATCTCATGAGTTTGATTGCCATTTTGAATCATAACCATAATCATATCCCATAGCCACTCCTGTATGAGCTCAATCACAGTTGGTTCTGTAAGTGCTGAGCTGCTGCAAGGATCTGTGAGAGGCACAGTAGCCAAAGAGGAGGTCATCTCTTCCCCATCTGACCACTGGCATCTACTGCCCTGCCTGCAGCTATTCGCGGAGGTTTTTCCTACTCTTTTGTTGCAGGGAAGCTCCCTGGAGAATGTCCCATGGCTCTTGTTTTCCTTGCAGACCACACACAGCCAAGCCTAGTGGTGGGCACCCAGCATCTTGCTGACGGCCCAGGAGACACTCATGGCCAATGTGGTCCTATGAAGGGCCCTGAAAGAGGTACAACTGCTACTTTCTGAGAAGACAGCAAATCTACCATTGTGGTCTTAAAAATGAACATTCCCTTTTATAATACTTAGCACTTTACAGTTTTCAAAGCACTTTCACATCTGTTATCAATTCGATCCTTCCCAAAGAATGTGAGAAAAGTCTTGGTTCTGGTCTTCATTGCTGCCTCAGGCAGCCAAAGATGGAGTATTCTAGATCTCCCTTGCTGGCTCGTCCAGGGGCTGCCCTAATGCACTGCACTTTCTCAAGCTAGAAAGAACATGTAGAGACCATGGTGAGTCTCAGAGGCTACAACTTTGGAGGCCTCCTGTAGTTCCTAGTCCCCATTCTCAAAGATGTCACAGGCTACCTGCCTGGTCTTGAGGGTAGAGAAGCAAGCCATGCCCTGGTACTCACTCAGCCATCACTGTCTCTGAAAGGCCAAGATGTCTGACATGACTTACAGCTTGAGAAATGAACTTAGCTCATGTTATTACCAAGAAAGCCAGCAAATGGACCCTGGAAATTATGGCAGCAGTTCAGACTCTCAGCCGGCAAGTCAGCATCTGGGGACCTTTGGGTCTCCATCTGTTAAGCCCCATCAGAGCCAAGTGGACAATGGGGGTAGTACACACACAACTATGAATGTACATGTTTGTGTGTGTGTGTGTGTGTGTGACTCCAGAAGGCCAACTTCAAGCATACCTAAGCTTGAAAACACAGCTGGAATTACCAATAGAGAAAGTAGTGGCCCAAGCCATTGGCAATTCCCTTGGGTCATGCCATGGTGAACCCTGGTGGTCCTTGCCCTAGGAAAGCATCTGACACATGGAGGAAGCAGACACACCCCAAATAAGTCAGATCCTAGGATGTTGTGGGTACTGTTTTAGTTTAGAACCAGAATGAGGGTGATGGAAGAACTTCCACAGGCAAAATTATGTGTGTGGCCCAGGACTGTTCCAGAGGTACAGGGATGTGGGAGAAGTTGTCAAGCCATCCAGAGGCCTCAGACTATTGCTGCATCAGTCCCTGAGATAGAAAATGGACAGTGATCAGGAAGGAGTACCAAAGGGTCTTAACCAGGTGCTTCATGAGAGGGGGAACAAGGCTCCCAGAGAGCTGGGGTAGCAGTAACATGACTGGCTAGAGGTGCCGGCTGTCTATGGACTCAGCCACAAAGAGTAGATTGCCAGGGCATGGAGAGCTGCTGTCAGTGAGCAGCAACAGCTGCCAGAGTCTAGGTTCTCAGTCTCCACTTCTCTGCTCTCCCTCAGTCACAATCTGGCAGGAAACACTATAAGCCCAAAGGCAGTTCTGCCTCTAACATTTGTGGGGTAGTGAGATAAGAGTACAAACGGAGGTCCCAAAATTGCAGCCCACCTCCTTCTAACAACAACACCCATGGCTCTACCCTATACCATGCAGAGTCCCACATGCACACGTGTGGATGGATGAGCCTTCAAGTCCAAGCTCTATCCATGACCCATTCCTTGGGGATACTCATCAATGGCATGGACTAACCTTGGGGGACAGATCCAGAGAAGATGCCCACATAGAACCCAGAAGCAGAATAAGGCCATTTAAACAGGGAACTCTAGGTCCTGCTCACCCTGAGTTTGGTCTTGGGGTAGAGGAGGTGACAGGTGTCATGAAGTCCCAGTGGGAAATTCTTCTTGGCACAGTGCAGGGGTGGGATGAGAAGGTCCTCTAAAGCAGGACTGCTCACAATGTGGTCCACAAAGCAGTGCCAGCCGAAGAGCTGTTTCTCATGGGTTCATGACAAGGTTAGCACAGAAACTGAGTAAGCATTTAGGGACTCAATAGCAATTTGACCACCTAATTTTATGCCGTTGAGTCTAATAATAATAAAACATTTGGGTTTTGTTTTGCATTTTTTTGTTTTGTTTTGTTTTTTACTTTTCATTTTTCTAGTAATTTTATTGTATTTTACAAGAACATTGGTCCACAACAGATTGGAAAAATTTTAATCTGGTCTTTCAGCACAGATAGTTTGAGCTGCTCTGCTCTGAAGCACAGGATAAGGTCAGACGTAGCAACTGCCTAAGTGTGAGGGCAGCACTTCCCAGGGGCATGTCTGGGGAAGATGCAGCCTAATCCCCTCTCTGGACATTCAGAGGCTTGCACTGATCAGCCAGTCCTCCAGAGTGACAGCAGTAAAGTACACGTCATAGGCCCTCCAGAAAGGACCACCTGGGACAAAGGGCTCTCACAGAGGTGATTAGGAGAACTGCTGAGGATAGCATCTACGCTTTATACAGAGTCCTCTATACTTCAGTCTCTGCTGAGCCACTTTACTGCTGGGCAACCTTGACAAAGGCAACTTCCCTCTCTGAACCCCAGTTTCCTCATCTGTGAAATGGTATAAGGATTGAAGAGGTTAAAAGCATGTGAAGCCCTCAGCCCAGCATTATGAGACCTTAAGAGGCTGTGAACTCAGAAACAGGCTGACTCTGCTGTGTTCACACCTCAGATAGCAGGATAGACACCAGATGGGGGAGTAGATATCAACAGGCCAGATCCCAACCCACACACCCAGCAAACTTGATCTCTAGTGGTCCTCAGCTCTGCCAGCCTCCTGGAACCCTACAGCCACAGGGCCTACTTAGCAATTCTGCAGGGAGCACTCTCACCCTGTGGGGCCTGAGTCACTGCTCAGGATCCTGTGAATCACCAGAAAGGTAGGGAGGATTAGCAGGAACCCAGGATCCTGCTAGGAATATGGACAATTAATCCTTCCCATATGGTGTGCTTAGGAGCAAAAAATACCACAAATATTACTCAGCCCCCACAAGACGGCATACCTGGAAATGAAGAGAAGGAGGGAGGTTGAATTGGCAAGAGCAGTAAACTTGGAGATCAGAATATCTGACGTCCAGTTTCTGACTATATTGTACACAAGCTGTGTGACTTCAGGCTAATACTATGTAGGATTTATCTTGGGTCAGGTCTCCCAGAAGCAGAACCTGAGACAGGGATTCAGATGTATATGGGTTATTGGGTGGGGGTAGGAGCCCTCAGCTGAAAGGGAATGAAGGATGCAGAGCAGAGGAAAGAGCTGAGCAAGGATGTGTTTTCATCTGGAATCTGGCCTCGTCTTGATCCCATGTGGAACTTGGGAGCATGAATAACACCACAAATTTTTCCCTCCCAGAGGCAAGGAGGCTGAGCTGTTATACCGCAAATCAGTAATTCATTAACTAAATAATGCCCACAGGTGTGGCCATACTCTCCCAGGCTTCTTCTACAAGGCAGCTCCCATCAACCAATGTCAGTCTCCCAGAGAAGGGCCAATAGCCAATGCCTGCAGCTACTGGTCCTGTGGTCTGGGCACCGATAGCATCCCCTACAGGGTTGTCGTAGGAATTAGTGAGATGATACAAATAAGCACAGCAGTGCCTACATATATGTGGCATTCAATAAATGCTGGTCGTATTGTCACAAGATCAGAATTCTAATATTGGCTGTGTGATATTGTTAATACTGGCTGTGCAATATTGTTACATATACTATAATATTGTTATATGTACTATATAATATATTTTATATAATATATATATATATAGTGTGTGTGTGTGTATATATATATATATATATATGGCTAATATAAAGCACCCTATAAAAGAGGAGGGGTCTCACTGTTGTTCTCTAAGCTTCCTTCCAACTCTCACATTCACATTCAGAATTCAAGTTTTATGTGTTTCCGCATTGAAGACCCTGTTTTAAGACCTCCTAACCTCCCAGATTTAGTATGTCAAGAAACGCAATGAAAACTTTTGGATAGTATGGGAGGCCTCACGGAATGCCTCCTACCCCAAACTACCTGCCCCCAAAACATATGTCCTCACAGGGCACCTGTGTTATCTAATTTTCCATCAGCCCAAAGAGTTTCACTCTTTTTGTAAGGTCTGACCCCTCCATGTTTATTTACATTCCAAATGCCCTTGAGAGAGGTAGTATATTCAGTAATGATGGTTCAGTGATTTTTAAAAAGTGGGGATCAATAAGCTCCTCCACAATGGAATTATAGAAGCTAGTGGGGGAGAATCAAACTGAGGTGGGAGTACTGTTGACAGTGAGGTCCAGAATGAGAGCCTGTGTCAGAAGATGAATCTTGGAACATTCTCAGCATTATTCCCACCACTTACACCCAGACCAAAACAGTGCTGCGCTGCTGGATTCAGGCATTATGCTGGCCCCTACTTTTTTCCTTCCCATTCTTTACTTCACAGCAAAATTTACCTCACCAGTGTCCCAGAACCAATCAATGTTCTTCGCTGTCTGCCAGGGACTGAAGGTGAACAAAGCAGATATGTTGAGCCAAGATATTGTATGATCAGTAGCATAAGGACACTGGGCACTGAACTGTGGGTCACACAAGGACTCTATTCTCTCCCTTCATATGACCTAGTGGGCCACTACACTACTTGTAACTGTTGTAGATTGCAAAAATGAACAGAAGTTTTTCCCGTCCCTGTACCTACAACTTTACAAAGTGACTTTGCTGCTACTTCCATCAAGAAGTGAGGTCTTTCTCTACCCCTTGGATCTGATATTAGCTATGTGACTTGCTTTGACTAATGGGACAAAGGTGATGAAAGCAAGCAGTGACTTGAAAAGAGTTTGTGCAGTGGGATTTTATCTCTTTCTGCCCTCAGGAAGCCTACAACTACCACCCTGCAAATGAGCCTGGGACAGCCTTCCAGAAGATAAGGGACTATGTAGTTCAGTTACACCATCACACCAGCCACAGCCAGCAATCACCAATCATGTGAGTGAGCCATCAAACTTCAGCTGACTGCAGGCTCATGCGTGATATGAGCAGAACCGCCCAGCTGAACCCAGCCATAATTATCAACTCATAAAAATCATGGACTAAGTAAATGGTGTTGTTTTAATCCACTAAATTTGGAGGTGATTTGTTATGTGGCAATAGCTAACTGATGTAATGATGAATTTGCACTGTTGGTTGGACAGTGCAGAGAAGCATGGAGGCTGAGTACTTAGCCTGGACTCTATTCCTCTCTTAGTCACAGCACAGTCATGGATGAGTCACTCCCCTCAACATACACAAAGCCTCAGTTTCGTCATCTATAAAACAGCAGGGTGACCAATCCTCTTAGAGTTGTGTTGCCTGTTCTAATGAGACCCCAAACTATTGTTCATCCTTAATCTCCCAGATTTCCTGTACTTATAGCAAAACCCTCTTCCCTCCCTCACCCCCACTAAACCCCATGGAACTTTAAGAGAATGTGTAACTTCCATCACAGCCTAAGTACCCACCTGTTACGGCCAATCTAGGGAAAGTCAGAGGGGTTTAATATCTGGTGGGTGTGAGTGTGAGAATGGTTTATGGAAATTTATGAAAAGCAAAGCACAAGCTTCTCCCCTGGGAAAGTAATAGGGAAATATTCAGCTCTAGATGAAAGAGAAGTTTTTGAAGCAGGAAAAGAATAACCAATTCCCTGCATCAATAAACTGTGGCCTTGTTTCTGAGTATCTGGATCATCCTGACTCTCTCTGTTCTGCTGACCACTCTTGGCAAGACTGGACCTTGGGGCAGAGCCCTTGGGCCCAAGTTGGCTGAGGAGACCAGAGAACAGTGCCCTATGGTTCTGTCCTGCCATGTGCTGAGAGCCAGGGGTGGAGAGGACAAGGTGCCAGGGGGTAGGATGCTGCAGGCTGCCCACTAGCTTTTTTTTTTCTTTTTTTTTACATCTTTATTGGAGTATAATTGCTTTACAATGATGTGTTTGTTTCTGCTTTATAACAAAGTGAATCAGTTATACATACACATATATCCCCAGATATCTTCCCTCTTGCGTCTCCCTCCCTCCCACCCTCCACATCCCACCCTTCTAGGGGGTCACAAAGCACCGAGCTGATCTCCCTGTGTTATGCGGCTGCTTCCCACTAGCTATTGGTTTTACATTTGGTAATGTGTATATGTCCATGCCACTCTCTCACTTTGTCACAGCTTACCCTTCCCCCTCCCCATGTCCTCAAGTACATTCTCTAGTAGGTCTGCGTCTTTATTCCTGTCTTACCCCTAGGTTCTTCATGACCTTTATTTTTCTTCTTAGATTCCATATATATGTGTTAGCATACGGTATTTGTTTTTCTCTTTCTGGCTTACTTCACTCTGTATGACAGACTCTAGGTCCATCCACCTCACTACAAATAGCTCAATTTCGTTTCTTTTTATGGTTGAGTAATATTCCATTTTATATATGTGCCACACCTTCTTTATCCATTCACCTGTCGATGGACACTTAGGTTGCTTCCATGTCCTGGCTATTGTAAATAGAGCTGCAATGAACATTGTGGTACATGACTCTTTTTGAAATATGGTTTTCTCAGGGTATATGCCCAACAGTGAGATTGCTGGGTTGTATGGTAGTTCTATTTTTAGTTTTTTAAGGAACCTCCATACTGTTCTCCATAGTGGCTGTAGCAATAATTTCTCTGGAGATATTTTTAAACTACTTTGGGCTGAGTGCTGAAGGAGACCCAGGCTGTGGGCCACTATCATCTTTCTGTGTTCCCTAGGACTCCCACACCACACATCAATTGCTCTGTGAGGACAAATGAGACCACATGCTCTGAGCTAGTATTCAGGAGGCTTTTAGGCCTGGCCAAATGCAAATGAGGCTCCTTGAAGCAAATTTTACATTAACAAAAGAATCAAGTATTCATCCTCTTTCATGGGCCAAAAACAAGAGCATCATATTTGACACTGGAAACTCTACTAAAACTAACCTGCTTTTTGGAGACTATCTTAGGGTTGGTCTAGAGCAAGGGTCTCAGCTGGCAGTAGAGTGGAAGAACAGCACTTGTAAAGCACTGAGGTCCACATGTGGCCCATCTCCAGGAACAAGTTTAGTGGGCTCTGGCAAGGGCCGTCTGTCTATAAATTCCATGCCAATCTACCCTCTACAGGGCCTATAGCCTTTCCTGAGACTTGCCATCCTACTGACAGGGAGGAATCCTTCTCTCTTATTTGAATTCCCCCAGAAGCAAAATCTTAAGACAAGGGTTCTAGAGCAAGTAGCTTATAGGGAATTGATTCTGGTAAGTACTAGTAGGGGGGTGGGGAAGTGAGATGGAAAAGGGAAGAGAAAGCAGTCAATATTGCTTATTATTATTTATATTAAAATATAAATATTATATATACTTATATATATAATATATAAAAGTTTTTAAATGGTCCAATCCCACTTTATCCCACCTTTTGAAGGAAGAGATTAATTCTAGAGAATGAGACAGGGAAGGGTAAGGGCAATGAAGGCAGAAATTTCACTTTGGTTCAGGAGAAAGAGCACTAGACTAAGAGGCAATAGTTCTGGATTCCAGCCCTGGCACTCCCATTGGCTTATGTGATACTCTTTCTGGGCCTCAGTATCCTCATCTGTGAAATGAACCCATTTGGGTGAGAACCAATTGATCTTTCAATATTCTATAAGCATACTACATCAGCCAGGGATCAGTAGTAGAAAATGGAAACTACTTGATCTATATTAAGCAAATATGGATTTAATGTAAGAAACTCAGCATTTAGAAAACTTTTGAGAGGGCTGAAAGAACCATGACACACAATATAGCACATCAGAACTAGTTCAGCGGGGTAGCTGCTTCCTATGCCACACACAGAGGAACACATCCTCTCATTGTTACCAGGGGTCACAAGCCCCCTGTGAAACTGCTTGTTCTAGAGTAAGGCCACATTCTCTAGACCTCCACCAACAAAACATGTATGCCTTGAGACCTGCTTCTCAACAGCCATGAAATTAGTGAGCAGCCACTAGAACGCACTGCAGGAAAACCCAATGTCTTAATGGCTAAAGCCTGCTCACCAGCAGAACAAGTGGAAGCAGCAGAAAGTTGGCCTTTGTGTCAATTTTGTGCAGAACCCTATCTTCAGGGGAGTCTGACAAATGTGGATTTTGCTTTTCTAGCCCCTCTGTATAAAAAGGGCACTAGAAAGAAGTTGGCATAGGTGGTGAATCCAGTGCACAGTGCTCATACCAGGTGCTGTGTGCCTGATACCAGAGATCCAAAGAGGTCCTGGACACAGCCCTGCCCTCAAGGAGCTTAGTCTAGCTGTGTAGCCTAGAAGTGCAATACACAAGTGCTGTTACTAGTTAAAAGTTAGTACTGAATGATGGAGGGAAAGATAGGCAGGAAAGAGCCCCAAGCAGTGACATAGGCAATTGCCCCGAGTATGGCAAGAAATTCAGAGAGAAAAAGTAGTTTGGATCACTCTTGAAAAGTCAATTAGGGAGAGAGGCAATCTCAGGAGAAGTAACAGCTGGAACAGGGCACAGATGGATGAGTAGTAATTTGAGAAACAGAGCTGTGTGATATACAGGGCCAAGGCAGAGGGTGACAGGGCGGGGAGGGAAGGGGACTGGCAGGGATGGGAGAGGTAGATCAAGTAGCATTCTTGCAAGACCTTAGGAGGGCTGTGGGACACTAGTGAAAGATTTTAAGCAGGAAAGAAATATAGACATCGTCAGACTGGTGTCAGGAGCCCTGCAAAAACACCTAGAATTCTAAAAGACCAGAAGATTCCAGAGAGAGAGACTAAGAAAGAAGAGGGACAAGAATGAGGAGCAAGCAGAACCATAGGGAACTGAGGCCATGCAGGACACTTAACGGTGAAAAGATGGCATTCTCCAAGCACAGCTGCCCTTACTGGCTCATGTAGCTAGGTTGGGGTGAGAGGCCACAGGCCAAAAGTCAGTTTCACTGAGCAAGAATACCCCCAAAGACGTTCCCCCTTTTGTTCCATAAGAACTCCTACCTCACCCAAAATGGGTGAGGAAAGTTCTAGAGATGATGAACAAATAGGTGAAGAGAGAGAAGGGAAGGGGAACAAGGAGAAGGAAAGAGAAGGCAAAAATCTGTGACTAGGTGTGTTTACAAACCACATCGACTTGCAGAGCCCAGTCTTATTTGAGAGCTGGGTTTGGCCCTGCCAATTGTGAGTGGTTTTCTGCCATCCCCTTGGACTTGCACAGAGACACCTGTCAGAAACTTTCACCCCCAATCTTTGGGAAGATTTTTTCCAACCATGAAGAAAGAGAAACATGCCTTCTTATTCCTCCACTAACACCTTACCCCTGTCCCCACTAGCCAGGGGCCTTTGTCCTTAACCAAACACTTTTCAAGCCCACAGGAGAAAGGATGGGTTCTCTGGAAGCAGCATCTGACTTGAAGATTTGGATGCACATAATCTGTTGGACGAAGGATCTCAGAAGAATGGGAATGAGAGAAGCAAACAGCTAAGCAAGGATGTGGTCTCATCTGAAGGATGAGGAGCTCTGAGCATAAATGTTATCACAGAGTGGACCCACCTTTAAATAAGAGGGCAAATCTTTGGTACCTCCACATCAGTCATTGACTGAAGGCTCCTCTTCAACAGCAGGGGATATATAACCTCCCAGAAGAGCGTCTCCCACTCAGCTGAGGGCAATTGGGAGAATGAGGTCCCTGTGATCCTTTAGCAGCCAACAAAACAGCTCCACAGCAGCTGGAAAATGGTGCTCCTTCCTGATAACAAGGATCTGAGCAGACCACCTAGAGCATCCACTGCAGGGGGTATGCTCATTTTGTCAAGTTTGCTGTACTGGATCCTGTTCTCTTCATCATGTCCCTGTCTTCTAGGAGACTCCCTGCAAAAGCCAAAGAAGCCCTGACGTTAAGGTGAATAAGTGAAAATCAGGACTAGTCCCACTGGCTTCTTTCACATGGCCATGGGTATGACATCAATCCAAGCAGGTCTTCTGAGTCACAGCTTCTCCAAGCCTCCACTCTGGCTGAGCCCAGGCTCCAGGAACCTGCATCCACCCCCCACAGCAGCTTCTCCACAGCAGAGTTCAATGAACTTTCTCTGTGGCCCCACCAGTACTCAGCTTGACTGCCCAAGAATTAGCAGAAATGTTCCTCCTAAGCTGAGAGGACTCTCAGCTACCTTTACATGAGCATAGTTCTTCTGGCTAAGCTGCAAACTAACTGTATGAACTGCTTCTCCAACTTAGGATATGATAAAGAGCACCTCCTCTCATATTGTCTTAAGTAATTATTCAAGTCCTATTAGGAGAAATCCAACATTCCCCTCTCCTCCTCAAGCAAGCTCCTCCTTGCGATTTTTCTAAGAACTTTGGAGCTGAATCAATTTGAAGAGGGACTATTCTCCCTTCCAAATGTCAACAGGATAGAGTCCCACCAATTTCTGGGGCTATAACTTCATTTTTTTGTCAATGTCCAATACTGGACCTTTGCATCCTTGTCCACAGATGATGTATTTCTCTGGCCCAGATCCAGTGATGGCCCCATGTTGGGATCCAAGGCTGTAGCTCTCTTGGTCCATGTTCACTCATCATATCCCAGTGCTGACCAGGATGGGGGGTTCCCAGACGTGTATACATTGAGGCAGAGCAAGTTTTCCTTCAAAGACTCCTTGATCTTTGTGCTAAGTCCCATCTTCAGCCTAGTTATTTCTAATTCTGGAGCCTCATTGCTCTTTCCAGGTCCCAGGCTTAGTCCACCCCTATAGATTTCCCTAACTTTGAATATCCAGGAATAGAAACTGTAATTTTTGTCCTTTTTCTCACAAAAGATCCTGAGACTCTTTTTCAAATAAGTTCTTCCAGAGCTCTGTATACCAACAGGAAGATTTCCCTCAGCCTCACAAAATAGAAGACATTTGTCAGATATTCTGTGTCATCTTCTATACTATTCAGTAAATATTCTGGTTCCTCTCTCTTTCTGGCACAAAATAGAATTACGCTTCTATGCCCCCTTGTGGTTGAGGTGGAGCCATATGATCAGCTCTTGCCAATGAGGTATAAGTGTAAGTGATACATATCACGAGGGCTGGTTATGTAATAAATTTGCATGACCCAGGGCAAAATAAAAATATGAGGTCCATTATTTTAAAATGTTAATAATTTCTACAGATTTAATGCAATTCCTATCAAATTACCCATGAAATTTTAGAACAAATAATCCTAAAATGTATATGGAACCATAAAAGACCCAGAATTGCCAAAGCAATCCTGAGGAAAAAGGACAAAACAGGAGGCATAACCCTCCCAGACTTCAGGCAATACTACAAAGCTATATTAATCAAAACAGCATGGTATTGGCACAAAAATGGACACATGGATCAATGGAACAGAATTGAGAGGTCAAAAGTAAATCCACACACCTATGGTCAATTAATCTTCGACAAAGGAGGAAAAGACAATTTTTTCAGCAAGTGGAGTTGGGAAAGTTGGACAGCCACATGCAAATCAATGAAGTTAGAACACACCCTGACACCATACACAAAAATAAACTCAAAATGGCTTAAAGACTTAAATATAAGACATGACATCATAAAACTCTTAGAAGAGAACATAGGCAAAACATTCTCTGACATAAATCATACCAATGTTTTCTTAGGTCAGTCTCCCCAGGAAATAGAAATAAAAGCAAAAATAAACAAATGGGACCTAATTAAACTTATGAGTTTTTGCACAGTAAAGGAAGCCATAAACAAAATGAAAAGACAACTTATGGAATAGGAGAAAATCTTTGCAAATGATGTGACCAACAAGGGCTTAATTTCCAAAATACACAAACAGCTCATACAACTCAATAACAAAAAAACAAACAACCCAATCGAAATATGGACAGAAGACCTAAATAAACACTTCTCCAAAGAAGACATATAGATGGCCAACAGGCACATGAGCAAAGCTCATCCTTGCTAATTATTAGAGAAATGCAAATCAAAACTACAATGAGGTATCACCTCACACCAGTCAGAATGGGCATCATCAAAAAATCTACAAACACTAAATGCTGGAGAGGGTGTGGAGAAAAGGGAACCCTCCTACACCGTTGGTGGGAATGAAAATTGGTGCAGCCACTATGGAAAACAGTATGGTGGTTCCTAAAAAAACTAAAAATAGAGTTGGCATATGATCCAGCAATCCCACTCCTGGGCATATATCTAAACAAAACTATAATTCAAAAAGATATATGCATGCCTATGTTCATAGCAGCACTATTTACAGTAGCCAAGACATGGAAACAACCTAAAAGTCCATTTACAGATGAATGGATAATGTGGTATATATATATATATATACACATATAATTGAATATTATTCAGCCATAGAAAAAAATGAAATAATGCCATTTGCAACAATATGAATGGACTTAGAGATTATCATACTAAGTGAAGTAAGTCAGAAAGAGAAAGACGAATACCATATAATATCACTTATATGTGGAATCTAAAATATGACACAAAGGAACATATCTACGAAACAGTAATAGACTCACAGATACAGAGAACAGACTTGTGGTTGCCAAGGGGGAGAGGGTGTGGGAGGGGACGATGGATTAGCAGATGCAAACTATTATATAGGGGATGGATAAATGACAAGATCTTACTGTATAGCACAGGGAACTATATTCAATATCCTGTGATAAATCATAATGGAAACGAATATGAAAAAGAACATATGTATAACTGAATCACTTTGCCGTATAGCAGAAATTAACACATTGTAAATGAACTATACTTCAATAAAATTTTTAAAAATATTAATAATTTTAAGATGGCAACAGCAGAGCATTAAACCAAACATGGAGCCTTTCCGAACTTGGGGCCCTGTGCAATTGCACAGGTTGCATGTCCATGAAGCAAGCTCTGCACATCACTTCTGGATGGAAGCATTTAATTAACTATGTGACACACTCCAAAGATCTTTCTTTGCTTCAAACAAAAAGACCAGCGACATTTGAGATTGTGGCTCCTCCATCAACCTAAGTCCCTGAAAGCTACAGTGAACGGAGTCCCCCCACCTCACCACTACCCATGGAGGATATGTAACATAGCAATAAATAAGCTATGTTGTTAGGTTTGATGCAACATAAAATACCCCATTCTGACTGAGGCATAATCTAACCAAAGACAATAGGTTACTATTTGTCACAGGTGTACCCCAATGACATAGCCACTCATTTACCCTTTCTAGGACCAAAAAGATAACTGTCTGTCCTATCCTGTCAGTTTAATGAACAGCTAGCTCCTTCTCTGGATAAAAATCTGTACTCAGTATTGAAATTAAATAACCTTAGTGCTCTGCACAAGATAAGCCCTCAAAAATAATTCTAGACGTTCTAAATATTTTGAAGTTTTCCATCAAAAATCTCTGGACTCTTGTTGCACTCTACATTAGAAATCCCAACACAAAGAGTCCTAAACAAAAAAGAAATGTATTAACTCACAAAACTGGAAGTACAGAGACAGAGTAATCTCTGGCTCCATTACATGGAGAGTGCCTGGACTCTGCCCTCCTCTGTGAGGGCTTTGTTCTCAGGCTGGCTCCTCAAGGTGGCAAAATGGCACCCAGCAGCAATGCGGGTAATGTGCTTCTTTGTTCAGAGTTTGGAGAACACAAGGAACATTTTATTTGACCATAAAGGCCTTTCTCTTCAGCCCCCTTGGACTAAACTAGATTATTTCTCCACCCCCAGAGCAATAACAATTGCTAGGGTAATGCCAAGTGCTGACAGCTTCATTCATCAACATTTATTGAGCATTTATTGAGTGTGAGGCATTTTTCTGAGCTCTGTGATTGCAAGTGCTTGAATCTTGCTTCTGGAAACATATTGAGAGGGGCAGAATGGGCATTCCCTAAGTGACTTAGAGTAGTCAGAACCAACCCATCCCCTTCGCATTCCCAGCTGGGACTGGGATGTACTTTCTTTATTTGCATGGATTGAGTAAAGGGGGATAGCAGCACAATGTTGGGGTTCTGACAGGAAATGGAAGAGGCAGTAGACACTGGGCAACAAACAGTGCCTACTCTACTTTTTCTAAATAGATTTATTTCGTGAATCACAATAAGACCTAAACTGATTTTTCCCCAAATTTGCTATCCAGTTGCCATAGCTCTTTCTTAAATCAAAGCCAAACTCACCTCAACAGGTGGTTGCCCTTCACCATTCTTCAACCGTAACCTCCACCAGTCTAGTCCTTGAAACCCCTGCACTCCCTCCTCCCATCCTCTCTGCCTTGTTCCTAAACAACCTCCTCAGGTCTCCTACTTCCTTCAAGGTTTAACCATGACAGCAGTCTCAAGATTCAGGGCCCCTTGCCCTCTATTTCCAAAGGGGCCACTTACTGATCTTAATAATTATTTCATTGCAAAACTAATACTCATTCATTATAGGAAATTAGAAAAAAACAGAACAGTTGCATGAATAAAGTAATCATCCACACCCAATAAATATTTTGGCCTATATCCTTCCATTCTTCTTTCTATGTATTTTTACATAGTTGAGATCATGGTGCAAATATAATTTTATATCTTGACTTCTCTTAATGTAATACTTATATAACATTTCCCATATTTTTATGAAATCTTAATAAATACTTTATAGCTTAATGATAATCTGTCCTCAGATAGCCTGAGGACACATCTGCACCATCCCTTTCTGTTGAACATTTATTTCCAGTTTGTTGCTATTATGATAAAGATAAACATTTTTATGCAAGAGACTTTTTCATCATCAAATTATCTCCTTGAAATAGACTCCCAGATATGTAATCACTAGATATAAATTTTTTTTAGCTTTTCCTACATATTGTGAAAACATTGCAAGAGTTTACATTATTGACATTCCCACTTGGAACTTATGAAAAGGGCTGTTTTACTGCATGGATTAGTTTCCTACTGCTGCTGTAACAAATTACCACAAACATGGGGGCTTAAAGCAACACAGATTTGTTCTCTTATGGTTCTGGAATCTAGAAGTCCAAAATCAGTTTCAATGGGATAACATCAAGGAATCAGCAGAGCTGGTTCCTTCTGGAAGCTCTAGGAAAAAATACATTTCCTTGCCTTTTCTTGCTTTTGAGGCCACTTACACTCCTTGCTTGTGACCCCCTTCCTTGAAACACTCCAATATCTTGTTTCCATCATCATATCTCCTACTAATCTTCTGCAGACAAATCTCTCTCTGCTTCCCTCTTAAAAGGACACTTATGATTAAATTTAAAGCTCACCGAACAATCAGGATAATCTCAAAATCCTTAATTTAATCACATCTGCACCATCCCTTTTGCCCAATAAGGTAATATTCAAAAGTTCTAGGAATTAGGGCATGGATATCTTTGAAGGCAATTTATTCAGGTGACCACACTACATTCTTGCCAACAGCAGGTATTCCCATTTTTCCTTTATTTTGGAATAATTTGATGGGTGGGACATTAAAATACCAATGACAGAGGATGGTCGGAAGATGGCGGAAGAGTAAAACGCGGAGATCGCCTTCCTCCCCACGGATATACCAGAAATACATCCACACGTGGAACAACTCCTACAGAACTCCTACTGAAGGCTGGCAGAAGACCTCAGACCTCCCAAAAGGCAAGAAACAAATGACAAGTGAATTTGCATTCTATTATTTTATCCATTTAAATTTCTTCTTTTATGACTTGTGGGCTCACCCCTGTGTCTATTGAGATATTAATATTATGCTAACCAAATTTAAAATGATTTTTATATGCTAAGAACATCAACTTTTGGTACTTCCCTGGTGGTGCAGTGGTTAAGAATCCGCCTGCCAATGCAGGCGACACAGGTTTGAGTCCTGGTCCAGGAAGACCCCACATGTCGCAGAGCAACTAAGCCCGTGTGCCACAACTACGGAGCCTGTGCTCTGGATCCCGCAAGCCACAACTACTGAGCCCATATGCCACAACTACTGAAGCCCACGTGGCTACAGCTCGTGCTCTGCAACAAGAAAAGCCACTGCAATGAGAATCTGGTGCACCACAATGAAGAGTAGCCCCCGCTCACCACAACTACAGAAAGCTCGCACGCAGCAATGAAGACCCAATGCAGTCAAAAATAAATAAATAAATTTATTTTTTAAAAAAGAACATCCACTTTTAATTTTTTGTGTGTATTGCAAATATTTTTTCTCCTAGTTGATTGGTTGGTACTTTAATGTTTCTGTGTTTTCGGCAGCTATTTTTTCTTTTATATCTCTTTTGCAATTTATTTTTTAATATACATAGAATAAGATTTCTCTGTTGGGGGTAAAGTTCTATGAGTTTCAGCAAATGCATACAGTTAATAGAACTGTCCTGTCTTGATTGCGGTGATGTTTACACTTTTTCATAAATATTTTGATTTTTGTTTAATTATGGTAGCCCATCCTGGTCTACAGACAGAAAAGTGTAATCTAATAAGATTTGTAACTTATGTGATTTCTTCTGACTCTTTTAACATTATTATCCCTCATGTAGGTATTATTTCATGCTTTTATATTCTTTTTATATTATACTGGGTTTTTTAATCCGTTGAAATGTATTTGGGTGTACAGTAAGATGAGACTCTAAATTGATTTTTTTTTCCAAGTTGCTAAACTATTGTCCCTGCACCATTATTGAATAATCCATTTCTTCCACTCACAGGACTACTGTTTTGTGAGTCCTGCCTAGGGAGACATTTAAAGGTAAAATTTAAATGAATTTAAATTCATAACTAATTTTCTTGTCCTGAAAGTTAAAAAAATCTTTGCTACAGAAAAGAATCTTTATTATTAAGTTTTAACATGTCCTGGATTTCAATGCCAAAAATAAATTAGAAGTATCTGGTTTTTTGAAGTCATTTTTTTTCCAGATCTATAGTGGAGCTAAGTGAAAAGTGACAAATTTAGCCAACCAACTAGTGCTTATCTGTGGGATTTCTGTGAAAATTTTTAATTGGTGATGGATTGTGTTGTGTATGAATGCTCTTTTGTTAGAATAGTAATGATAAGTATTTTTATTATTATACCTAAGATGGATTATTACCATGTGCTGGCCACTGTTCTATTCACTTTATTTTTTTTTTCCCTTGGAGTATAATTGCTTTACAATGCTGTGTTAGTTTCTGATGTACAATGAAGTAAATCAGCTATTTGTATACCTATATCCCCTCCCGCTTGGACCTCCCTCCCACCACCCCTATCCCACCCATCTAGGTCATCACACAGCAACGAGCTGAACCTCTTGTGCTTTATAGCATGTTCCCACTAGCTATCTATATTATGCATGGTAGTGTATATATGTCCACCCTAATGTCCCAATTTGTCCCACCCTCCGCTTCCACCACTGTATCCACATGTCCATTCTCTACGTCTACATCTCTATTCCTGCCCTGCAAATAGGTTCATCTGTACCATTTTTCTAGATTACACATATACGCATTAATATACCATATTTGCTTTTCTTTTCCTGACTTACTTCACTCTGTAAGACAGACTCTAGGTCCATCCACATCTCTACAGATGACCCAATTTCGTTCCTTTTCATGGATGAGTAATATTCCATTGTATATATGTACCACATCTTCTTTATCCATTCATCTGTTGATGGACATTTAGGTTGTTTCCATATCCTGGCTATTGTAAATAGTGCTGCAATGAACATTGGGGTACATGTGTCCTTTTGAATTATGGTTTTCTCAGGGTATATGCCCAGTAGTGGGATTTCTGGGTCATGTGGTAATTCTATTTTTCATTTTTAAAGGAACCTCCATACTGTTCTCCACAGTGTCTGTATCAATTTACATTCCCACCAACAGTACAAAAGTGTTCCATTTTCTCCACACCCTCTCCATCATTTATTGTTTGTAGATTTTTTGTTGATGGCCATTCTGACTGGTGTGAGGTGATACCTCATTGTAGTTTTGATTTGCATTTCTCTAATAATTAGTGATGTTGAGCATCTTTTCATGTGTTTGTTGCCCATTTATATGTCTTCTTTGGAGAAATGTCTATTTAGGTCTTCTGCCCATTTTTTAATTGGGTTGTTTGTTTTTGTGATATTGAGCTCCATGAGTTGTTTGCATATTTTGGGGGTTAATCCTTGGTCCGTTGCTTCATTTGCAAATACTTTCTCCCATTCTGAGGGTTATTTTTTCAGCTTGCTTATGGTTTCCTTGGCTACACAAAAGCTTTTAGGTTTAATTAGGTCCCATTTGTTTATTTTTGGTTTTATTCTCATTACTCTAGGAGGTGGGTCAAAAAAGATCTTACTGTAATTTATGTCAAAGAGTTTTTCCTATGTTTTCTTCTAAGAGTTTTATAGTCTCTGGTCTTATATTTAGGTCTTTAATCCATTTTGAGTTTATTTTTGTGTAAGGTGTTAGGGAGTGTTCTAGTTTCATTCTTTTACTTATAGCTGTCCAGTTTTCCCAGCACCACTTATTGAAGTGACTGTCTTTTCTCCATTGTATGTTCTTGCCTCCTTTGTCATAACTGAGGTGACCAGAGTCATGTGGGTTTATCTCTGGGCTTTCTATCCTGTTCCATTGATCTATATTTCTGGTTTTGTGCCAGTACCATCCTGTCTTGATTACTGTAGCTTTGTAGTATAGTCTGAAGTCAGGGAGTCTGATCCCTCCAGCTCCGTTTTACTTTCTCAAGATTACTTTGCTATTCAGGGCCTTTTGTTTCCATACACATTGTAAAATTTTTTGTTTTAATTCTGGGAAGAATGCCATTGGTCTTTTCATAGGGATTACATTGAATCTGTAGATTGCTTTGGGTAGTATAGTCATTTTCACAATATTGATTCTTCCAATCCAAGAACATCCTATATTTCTCCATCTGTTTATGTCATTTTTTATTTCTTTCATTAGTGTTTTATAGTTTTCTGAGTACAAGTCTTTTGCCTCCTTACATAAGTTTATTCCTGGGTATTTTATTATTTTTGTTGTGATGGTAAATGGGAGTGTTTCCTTAATTTCTCTGATTTTTTGTTGTTAGTGTATAGGAATGCAAGATATTTCTGTGCATTAATTTTGTATCCTGTAACCTTACCAAATTCATTGATTAATTCTGGTAGTTTTCTGGTGGCATGTTTAGGATTTTCTGTGTAGAGTATCATGTCATCTGTGAACAGTGATGGTTTTAATTCTTTATTCCAATTTGAATTCCTTTTATTTATTTTTCTTCTCTGATTGCCGTGGCTAGGACTTCCAAAACTATGTTGAATAAGAGTGGCAAGAATGGACATCCTTGCTTTGTTCCTGATCTTGTGGAAATGCTTTCAGTTTTTCACCATTGAGAATGATGTTTGCTGTGGGTTTGTCATATATGGCCTTTATTAGGTTGAGGTAGTTTCCCTCTATGCCCATTTTCTGGAGAGTTTTTATCATAAATGGGTGTTGAATTTTGTCAAAAGCTTTTCTGCATCTATTGAGATGGTCACACAATTTTTATTCCTTAATTTGTTCATATGGTGTATCACATTGACTGATTTGCACATATTTAAAAATCCTTGCATTCCTGGGATAAATCCCACTTGATCATGGTATATGATCCTTTTAATGTGTTGTTGGATCCTGTTTGCTAGTATTTTGTTGAAGATTTCTGCATCTATGTTCATCAGTGATATTGATCTGTAATTTTCTTTTTTGTGTGATATCTTTGTCTGGTTTTGGTATCAGTGTGATGGTGGCCTTACAGAAAGAGCATGGGAGTGTTCCTTCCTCTGTAATTTTTTGGAAGAGTTTGAGAAGCATGGGTGTTAGCTCTTCTCTAAATATTTGATAGAATTCACATGTGAAGCCAGCTGGTCCTGGACTTTCGTTTGTTGGAAGATTTTAAATCACAGTTTCAGTTTCATTACTTGTGATTGGTCTGCTTATATTTTCTATTTCTTCCTGGTTTAGTCTTGGAAGGTTGTACCTTTCTATGAATTTGTCCATTTCTTCCAGGTTGTGCATTCTATTGGCATATAGTTTTTTGTAGTAGTCTCTTATAATCCTTTGTATTTCTGTCGTGTCAGATGTAACTTCTCCTTCTTCATTTCTAATTTTATTGATTTGTGTCCTCCCCCTTTTTTCTTCATGAGTCTGGCTAATGGTTTATCAATTTTGTTTATCTCCTCAAAGAACAAACTTTTAAACAAACTTCTCTATCCTGGAGAATGTTCCATGAGCACTTGAGAAGGAAGTGAATTCTACCACTTTCAGGTGGAATGTCCTATAAATATCAATTAAATCTATCTGGCCTATTGTGTCATTTAATGCTTGTGTTTCCTTATTTATTTTCTGTTTGGATGATCTGTCCATTGGTGTAAGTGGGGTGCTAAAGTCCCCTACTATTATTGTGTTATTGTTGATTTCCCCTTTCATGGTTGTTAGCATTTGCCTTATGTATTGAGGTGCTCCTACGTTGGATGCATAAACATTTAAATTGTTATCTTCTTCTGGGATTGATCCCTTGATCATTATGTAGTGTCCTTCCATATGTCCTGTAAGAGTCTTTATTTTAAAGTCTATTTTATCTGATACGAGTATTGCTACTCCAGTTTTCTTTTGATTTCCATTTGCATGGAATATATTTTTCCATCTCCTCACTTTCAGTCTGTATGTGTCCTTAGGTCTGAAGTGGGTCTTTTGTAGACAGCATATATAAAGGTCTTGTTTCTGTATCCATTCAGCCACTCTGTGTCTTTTGGTTGGGACATTTAATCCATTTAAACTCAAGGTTATTATCGTTATATATGTTCCTATTACCATTTTCTTAATTGTTTGGGGTTTGTTTTTTTGTTTTGTTTTTCGTTTTTTTTTCCTGGTTTAAGTCATTATAATCTGCTTATATAAACAATAACAGCACATAAGAAAAACAAACCTTATATGATAGGAACAATGGATAATTAATTACTAGATCATGGGTCACTTTCTTCTATTGTTTTTCCCGCCTAGAGAAGTTCCTTTAGCATTTGTGGTAAGGCTTGTTTGGTGGTACTGAATTCTCTTAGCTTTGGCTTCTCTGTAAAGCTTTTGATTTCTCTGTCAAATCTGAATTAGATCCTTGCTGGGTAGAGTAATCTTTCATCACTTCAAGTATATCCTGCCACTCTCCTGGCCTGCAGAGTTTCTGCTGAAAAATCAGCTGATAACTCTATGGGGATTCCTTCGTATGTTATTTTTTGCTTTTCCCTTGCTGCTTTTAATATTTTTTCTTTGAATTTAATTTTTGTTAGTTTGATTAATATGTGTCAGTGTGTTTCTCCTAAGGTTTATCATGTATGGGACTCTCTGTACCTCCTGGACTTGGGTGGCTATTTCCTTTCTCATGGTAGGGAAGTTTTCCACTATATTCTCTTCAAATATTTTCTCAGACCCTTTCTTTTTCTCTTCTTCTTCTGGGACCCCTATAATTCAAATGTTGGTGCGTTTGGTATTGTCCTAGAGGTCTGTGAGATTGTCTTCAATTCTTTTCATTCTTTTTTCTTTATTCTGCTCCTTGGCAGTTATTTTCACCATTCTGTCTTCCAGCTCACTTATTCGTTCTTCTGTCTCAGTTATTCTGTTACTGATTCCTTCTACAGTACTTTTCATTTCAGTTATAGTGTTGTTCATCTCTGTTTCTTTTTTCTTTAGTCTTTGTAGATCTTTGTTAAACATTTGTTGTATTTTCTCAGTCCATGCCTCCATTGTATTTCTGAGATTCTGGATCATCTTTACTATCATTACTTTGAATTCTTTTTCAGGTAGGTTGCCTATTTCCTTTTCATTTATTTGGTCATGTAGGTTTTTACTTTGCTCCTTCATCTGTAACATATTTTTTTGTCATCTCACTTTTTTTTTTGATGTGTGGTATTTTGTTCTTGTCTTACTGGTTGTTTGGCCTGAGGCTCCCAGCACTGGAGTTTGTAGGCTGTTGTGTAGAGCTAGGTCTTGGTGGTGAGATGAGGACGTCTGGGACACCTCATTCCCATGAAGATTCCCTGAGTTCTGAGGTTCTCTGTTAGTTCAGTGTTTCAGAGTCAGAGCTCCCACACCAGAAGTTCAGGCCTGATCCCTGGTTCATGAACCAAGATCCCACAAATTGCTCATGGTGGCAAAAAAAGAAAGAATGAAGGAAAAAAGGAGCAGAACAATAGCAAAGAGTAAAAAACAAAATAAGATTGGAAAACTAACAGATATGCTAGAAAAAATATAGATGAAACAACTACAGGAACATAAAACAGAACCACAATAGCAAAACAGAGGGGAGAAAAAAGCAGGAAAGGCCGTGTAAATGGGTGGTGGGGCTTATGCAGGAGAGGGGTTTAGGCAGGTTTGGGGCCTATGCTTAGGACACACATGGCCAGAAAAGTCCTTGGGGGGTTGGAATGGGGCTTAGGCTCAGTGCAGGAGGGGCCCAGGAGTGCCTCTGACCTTGGAGGGCCAAGGACCAGGTCCAGGACCCCAGCAGGCTCCTTGGGCCTGAGTGGCTGGGGGAGACACTAGGTGCATTCCCCCCAATCTGCTGAATCTGGAAGGTCCCTCCCCATTGGTTTCTCTTTTTCCCCTCCCCCATGCCCCCAAGACCCACACAGCCAGAGGGGTCTCTGAAAGGCAGGGGACCAGGTCCAGAAGCCCAACAGGCTTTCCAGGGCCCAAGTGGAAGGGGGAAACACCCGTGGCACTTCCCCTGATCCACTGGTCCTGGAGGGTCATGCCCCATCCGCCTCTCCTCTTCTGCTCCCCTCCTCCCTCCCTCCTATGGCACTGTGTATACATGCTTGTGCATGGCTGCATGCATACATGTATGTGTGTGTGCATGTTGTTTGTTTAGGCCCTTGCTTCTTAAAGTGTGTTTCCCAACCAACAGCATCAGCCCACCTGAGCTTTTAGAAATTTAGGATCCTGGGCCCCACCCCAATTTACTGAATGGGAATGTGCATTTTTACAAAATCCCCAGGTGATCATATGTATGTTAAAGTCTGAGAAACACTGGCTTCAGCATGGCCTTATCACTTGGCTTGGCTAGGGTTCCCATTTTGATAAATTTTGTCTACAAAGCAAGGCTTTTTAATCACAGCCGAGGAATAGAGACTCATCTAGGTAACTCCATTCAAGGGGACTGAGAAGCATCAAGGCAGCTACAGGGACTGAGTTGTTTGGTGCCCCCCTCAACATGAACAGATCCCTGGTCATCACTCTTGTTCTTCACAGTTAATGTGACTTGGCCATGACCTGGGTCTCTGCTTCTTTTTATCTTTATATTTTTCCCCTAATTATATTGGCTGGTTTTTTCCCATTACTTCTTGGTAAAATTCCATTAAAAGATTGTTTGATTGCCCTAATTATTCACCTCACTTTATTAAGCAGAGCTCCATGCATAAGCATTCTCATGACCAGCCTGTGTATTATCTACCCTTGGGTCTATAGGGGACCCACCACTGGGAGGGCCACCTCCCTTATCACAAGGGTGATATAGTCTCCCTTAGAAGGGCCCCAGGGTATGGAATGCCTAAGTGTTGTCTTCTCATACTTAAAAAGATAGCACTATGATCCATCACAGTATGAGATCTGAGCTCTGTCCCCAGGGATGAACTGAATTTGTTGAAACATTCACAACCTCTCCAAAAAGTGTGTGTACCTATGAGTAAAAAGTCACTGAGTGCTCAGGAAACACAGTGAATATATTGTCCCATCCATAAATCAAAATCTCAGTCTTGTCCACAACCACCCATCATTTTCACACTTAAAATCAACCAATTATAAACTTTTCACCCTCTTCCTTTGCCCTGATATTTCTCTCATAGCCCTGCATGTTTGATTCTTAAGCCCAGTCCTTGGGCTCCCCTGTCTTCACATTCAGGTTAACATTTCAGCCACCCCAAGCTGCTTGTCCTTGTCCACTCAAGGACTCAAAAATAAGTTTTCAGTGGCAGAAGCTATTTCCACAGTCCAACTCTCCAAGGGTCATCTCAGGCCTAGTCTCTGCTCTTTCCATGCCAGCTTTCAGGAGTCATTTTGGCCAAATAGGACACAATGACTAGTAACTATTTACTGAACATCTGCCAAGCTGAGGGAGAGACAGGAGGAGATCTAGTCCCTACCCTTAGAGGGCTCACCATCTGCTAAACAGATAAAACCAACTCACAGTAAAGAGAAAAGTAATTATAGAGAAATGGGGTTTTACTTAAGGCAATTAGAGAGGAGTGAAGTCCAGCCAGAGTGTTTACCTTAACATTACAGTGTTCACAAGTAAACTGGCCAAGTCCAATCCATCAGCTGCCTCATTTGTTTTATACATTAATTCATTCATTTAGCAAACATGTGTTGAACACTCAGTGTCATATAATCCTCATGATACTGAAAGGCAGATACTATTATTTCCTTTTTACAGATGAGGAAACTGAAGATTAGAAAGGCAAAATGACTTGCCCAAGATCACATGACTCATAAGTGATAGGGCTGGGATTCAGACTCAGTGCTGCTGCCTTTTTCTCAAGCTCTCACTTCAGTCATTGTACCATTGGCTCCTTATCCAGGGTTGGGATTCAAAAATAACAGAAAAGGCAGACTCTGAAAGGGAGTAGGATAATAAAACTTGCTGTTGGAAAAGTTGGAGATATTTTCTCCAGATGGGAGTAAGAGCTAAATGAGAGACCTGACTGCCTCCTACACAAGAATCTGGGAGGTGAAGGACATTGCAGCCACTTGTGGAAGTCTCAAAGACCAAGCAAAAATAGTGAAAACTTGCTTTGAGGTCACCAGCTTAGGGAGGGGACACAGAAGTCCCTATAGGCCTACTTGGGGTGGAAGGGGTGGTGTTGGAGGTAGGCAGAAGGGGCCACAGAGACCCAAGCTACACAGATGAGTTCTGGCAAGGGTGAGGGTGGGGCTGTGCCCTCCTCGTGTCATGCTGAGTCCAGCCCCTAAGACAAGAACATGGCTAGATTAAAAAGAGAAAAGTCTCTGAGCTATTCTGTAACAGACCTCAGCACAAGTGCCAGCAGGGACAAAGACAGAGAAGTCAGAAGACCATGAAAAGACCCCACATGGACCCCAGAATCCTCATCTTCCTAAGTATTGGAAAGATACATCAGCCCCTTGCCCATACACCCTAATTCATCTTAAGAAGAAGCACAGGTGATTTTATCCTGAAAATCCCAGGTATTAGTTAAAGGGGGCTAGTTAAAATATTGTGCTATAGTTAAGTTCTAAAATGGCGGGGAGGGGGTTGGAAGTCAGCTCCCTTCTACCACTCCTGAGTGGATGGGTGTTCACACAAGAAAACAGCATTATTTACAAACAAACCACATTTTCCTTGATAAGAGTTGCTGTGGGAGTATTTTGTAAATCTCCTGCACATGCACAAGTGTGCACACACAGTGGAGTTACATCTAATGCAGAGGTTAGGCACTAAAGTAAGACGAAATCACATCCATTGTTTTTAAATATCTTTTAAAAATCCTTTCAAAGGTTACCACACTGGAGACCAGCCAAGTCGAACTCTGGAATAGCAAGCTGGTTCTACAATAGAGCACCAGAATGAAAAATCCACATCTTTAAACCCCATACTCACCCTCCAATGGCTGGACCCTGGGATAGGGCATGAGGATCTGAAAGTCACTGAGGACCAGCAGAGCAACTACTTCCACTGTGACAGTGAACTTTGTTATGGGAGAAGAAGGAATTGACATCTCAGTGATGGGCCTGATGTCGTCATAGAAGATGAGCCCAGAAGTCCTGGAATTTAAACAGCAGCCCACAGGCTGAGAAGAAAGCATCCATTCAAGGAAGTTTCTGGAGTTTCTGCTCCTACGGACATTTGAAAATAAGTTCAACAGCCATCTGCCTTGACTGCTTTGACCAAGCCAGCTGCCTGATCAAGAAGGCATGAAACAAGAGGTCCAGGCTACACTCCTCTCAGCTTGAAATCGAGTCTCCCTAAAACAAAGTTCCTCTGCTGAGATTATGATCTCTATCCAAAATGATTATTCCCTCTCTTGTCCAACACCTGTTCTCCTCAAGACTGAGAGGAATCAAAGAAAAGGGGGGATTGAAACCAAGCAGGACCGTGTGGGGTTCCCAGGCACAAATTCCACTTCTCATTTGTAGGAAATAGAGTTCATTTAGCCTCCATGACCTTCTGTGAGTTCCAGAGGGCAGTTCAAACAGTTGCTAATCAGGGAAGAGAGGGGATGCAGAGATGGAGGGGCAGTCAAGAAATAACAGTGCAGGACTTCCCTGGTGGCACTGTGGTTAAGAATCCACCTGCCAATGTAGGGGACATGGGTTCAATCCGTGGTCCAGGAAGATCCCACTTGCCATGGAGGAACTAAGCTCGTGTGCCACAACTACTGAGCCTGCGCTCTAGAGCCTGTGAGCCACAACTACTGAAGCCCACATACCTAGAGCCTGTGCTCCATAACAAGAGCAGCCACTGCAATGAGAAGCCCGTGTACCGCAATGAAGAGTAGCCCCCACTCGCTGCAACTAGAGAAAGCCCGCATGCAGCAGCAAAGACCCAACGCAGCCAAAAATAAATAAATTTTTTTAAAAAGAAACAATAGTGCAGTCTTGAGGCAGGGTCCTGGTTCCTCCTCAAGAGCTATATATAACAATATCTTTGAGCTCTTCTGCAGAACTAAAACTCTCACCATATGGAAGATGGTAACTACTTGATGAAGCATTCTTCATTCCATAATGAAGGTCACAGTCCGACAACTTCCAGAATCACAGAAGTCCATCATGAAACCACCTGAAGCCAGATGATCTGTGGATTTAAGGAATGCAGGCCCTGCAGGCACCCTGATCCTTATCAGCAGCCCCACCCCTTGACTATAAGACTCCTCACAAAATCCCCAGGTTGGGACACACAGTTTTGAGGGCATTAGCTGCTGTGGCCCCTTTGCCTGGCAAAGCAATAAAGCTACTCTTTTCCACTTCACCCAAACTCTGTCTCTGAGATTCAATTCAGTGCCAGTATACAGAGGTCAATTTTCAGTATCAAGCTCACAAGTCACAACTCACTTCCACCTCCCACAGCAGTGAGGCCAATGCAGCTGCAGACCTGCAGCACTGATCCAAGCTGTTACCATTACATGCTCTTACTTCTCTGGAACTAAGGTTCAAGGAAAGGAAAGCTGAAACATTGCTGTCATCTTCCACTGACATGAAAGTCATGGCTTCATTCCTTCATCCATGTTTCTCTCACACAAACACTGAAAGTCTTGCTGCGGGAAGAGCAAAATGTTAAAGGCATCAAAAAACAGGAATCTGTTAGTGACTAATCAGATTCTTCAATCTCTCTGTAGGAATTCTGGAAGCAGGACAGGCTCCACTGGACTGGGTAAATCTCTGGGGCTGAGCATAATTCAGCCCAAAAAGAGATATTGGATTACCATTAGTCTGGGTAGGTCAGGGCTAAGGATTAATTTAAATACTGAAGAGACATGGCCCGCAGGTCAAGCAATGGGTCTTACTATCATCAACAGCATATAGTTTTGTTATCTCTGCAGATCAAGGCTCAAGGGCAGCCCTGGGAGCTCCACACTTCTTAAGGTTGAAATCCATCCATTCATTCATTCTTTTGATGAATATTTATATAATATCCTCTTTGTGTTTGGTCCCCAGGATTATAATATTAAACAAAAAAACAGTCCTTGATTTCAAGAAGTTTATATGCTGGTAGGGGGAGACAAACTATAAACCAATTTTTAAAGTGTATATATATGTAATATATTAGATAGATGAACAAAGCAGAGTAAGGCACTAGAGAGTGCCAGTGGGGGTGCTATTTTACATTAATGGTCAAGGAAGGTCTCTCTGAGTAGGGATCCCAAGTAAGTGAAGAATGAGTCATGCTGAAATCTGAGGAAAAGCATTCCAGACAGAGGTAATAACAAGTGCAATGGCCCTGAGGTGTGAGCTTCTTCATCAGGTTCAAAAAACAAGAGAGGAGTGTGGCTGGATCAGAGTGAGTAAGGAGAAGAATAGAAGCTATGGTCAAAGTGGTGATAGAGGCCAACAATGCCCTTTCATGTCATGGGAAGGCTTTATATTTTACTCTGAATCAGATGAGATGCCTCTAGAGAGTTTTAGGCAAAGAGATACGTTGGTCATAATGGTATGACCAATAATTCTAGAAAGATAAATGTGACTTCTGTGTGGAAAACAAGGTTGGCCAGGATCTTGTCAGGAGACCTGCAAGGAGGCTATTGCACTAATCAATACAAGAGTTGGTAGTGGCCTAAGCCAGTGTGGTGGCAGTGGAAAGGGTGATAGGTGCTCATATTTTGAACTTATTAGGAAAGTTGAGCCAATAATTTTTGCCACCATATTGGATTTGAAAGATAGGAAAAAAAGGGTGGAGGTGTTCAAAGATGAGTTCAAGGTCAAGCTACACTTAACTTTTTAAAAAGGGGAAATTTTTATTTACTGCAATTTCCAAATAGCTGTGGAGAAGGTTGGCCAGCCTGGCAGGCTTTCTACCATGAAAGAAGCAAGAAGGACCAAGCTGAGCCAAACGCCTGGGGACAGCACACAATGAGAAGTGTTATGGACGAAGATGGAGCTCAAGGAGGTGTGGCTTCAGCAACATGGGAGATGGCTGTGAGGTAAGTGATGTGATTACTCACACAGTTTTCCAAACCTTCCCTAAAATTGACAAATTTTCAAAATACCATGTGTGATCACAATTCTGTGGGTGTGGGCTTTGTGCCTAGTCTGTTTTGGGGAATATAAAGAGATTGTTAGGAAGTCTACGGAGTTGGAAAAGATTGGCAGAAAGTCTCCCAACTCTCAGAAGCCATAAAATTGGGGATTCCAGCCACATTTAGCCAGCTACCCCCATAGCAGGACTCCTGTCTATAATATCAGAGTGCTAAGATATATTTATTTAAATGTTTTATCTGGGAATCTTAACTCCTCACCAAACTGGTAGGTTTCTTGAAGACAGAGATGGGTTTACATTTTTTTAGATCCTCAGGGGCTCATACATGATCTAAACAAAGTCCTTAAACTGAACTTAATTGGATTAAATTAACTTGGATTCCATATATTCTTGGAAAGTTTAGCTCATACTCCAGTTCCTTCATTATCTTAGTTTGGAGTCTCCCAAAAACAGACCCTGAGACAGCAATTGACATGCAGGTAGTTTATTTTGGGGGTGATCTCAGGAAGCACCAAGACGAGAGTGGGAAAGTAAGACATATCAGGGAAGGCAGCCAGTATAGGGGGCATTAGTAACATTGACCACAGTGAACAACTGGGAGCTCAGTTCTGCTGAAGAACACTTAGGGACAACGCAGAGCACATCTCAGTGTTGTCCCATATGATGGGGAGTAAGCTAGAATATCCACCAACTCCCATCGGTCATTAGGTCAGACCTATTACCAGGATTACTAAATCCCTGGCATTCCAGTCTGCCCTACACATGGCCAGATTCCAAAGACTAGAGAACACCTTCAGAGAGTCTCAAGTGCTTGCAATAGAAAGCCTTTGGTGAGGAAGTGCCAAGGGGATAATTAGGATGGGGCATCAATAGCAACTGCTAAACTCATTTTCTTCCTTTTGTTTTTAAGTGATAAAATGCTGGCTCACAGAATAACTGAAAAGAATGGCTGCATCGGTATTCTCTCTCTCTCTCTCTCTCTCTCTCTCTCTCTCTCTCTCTCTCTCTCTCTCTCTCTCTCTCT
>NW_020173068.1:246582-299743 GCF_003031525.2 Neophocaena asiaeorientalis asiaeorientalis
TCTCTCTCTCTCTCTCTCTCTCTCTCCCTGTCCTCTGCTTTCCTTACTGTCTTTACTCTGAGCAGCTCTTCATGTCTTCACAGGTCAATGGCAACACACTCCCTCTTGCAACTTCAGCCTTACATCATCTTCCATCATCCTCACACCCGGAAATCCCAGAAGAAAGAAATTTGCCTTCCAAAAACCTTCAACAAATATCTCAATGGACCAGCCTGAGTTATTTGCCCATGCCTGATATGGGCCATGGAGATGAAATAAGTGGATTTGAAAGTCCAGGATTGTGTGACCCCACCAGAACCTTGGAAGTTGGACTTAACTCCACAATAACAACAATGACAAGGTAAGAAATCAAGGGTCTATAAAAGGGTAGACATTTGCTCATAATCACACTGTGCAATCAATAAGAGAATGACAGACTACCCAACAGAAAAATGGGCAAAATTTTGAACAAACACTTCACTGAATAGGTTATCTAAATGGTTAATAAACATATGAAAATGTGCCCAAACTTATTAGTCATAAGAGAAATGCAAACTAAAACCACAGTGAAATATCACTACACAACAAGCAGGAAGGCTAAGATAAAAAAGACAGTATGTACCAACTATCGGCAAGAATGCAGAGCAATTGGAAATTTCATACATTACTGGTAAGAGTGAGGTTGGTGAAAATATTTTGGAAAACTACTTTGTAGTATCTATAGATACTAAAAAGACGCCTACCCTGTGGCCCACCAAGCCCACTCCTTGTTATGTGAGCAATAGAAATGCAAACATATATCCATCAAGACATGCACAAGAATGTCATAGCAGTTTTAGTTATAATATCCAAAGACTGGAAACAATTCACATGTCCATAAAAAGCAGAATGTATAAATAAACCATGGTATGGTCATAAAGTAGAACACAATACACCAATGAAAAAGAATGACCTTTGTGCTATACACAATATGGATGATCTAACACATAATGTTGAGTAATGATGCCAGACATGAAAGAATAGGCACTGAATCATTCCACTTACATGAATTTCAAGAACAGACAAAATTAATCTCTGCTATTAGAAGTCAGGATAGTAGTTACCCTTGAGAAGGTGGTGGCTGGGAAGACGGCACAGGGTAGGGAGCTTTTGAAGTATTAATCATACTCTGTTTCTCTAACTGGCTGCCAGTTTCATGAGTGAGTTCAGTTTGTGAAAATTCATCAAGGAGTACAATTTTGTCCACTTTTTGGAATGTATGATATAGTTCAATATTATTTTAAAATTTAATAAAAATTTTGGGTATCCATCAAAATTTTTAAATCCACCCTCTTATTGGAAGAGCTGGAAATAATAAAACCAAGGCCTTATCTCCCAATCAGAAGGTTTTCCACCAAGCAAGTTCCTAGGCACACCTTCAAGTTTCCCTTTTACCAGCCCCAACCAAAGCTAATTGCTCCTGCGTTCTAGTCTATTGGAGAATGGAGTCCCAACATATCTTATCCTCATCAGAATGCAAAGGCTGCTTTCCAGCCTGGCCTGGATCACTCCTGTAGCAGCCATTCTATCCTCCCTATTCTGGGTGTGAGGTGGCTGCCAGGATTCCAGCCTCCCTTTTCACCAGCTCTTTCTTTTCTGGAATTTCCTTGAGCCAAATGTTCTTTGAGTCTTTGGCTGATCTTTCTGAGCTCTTTCAAACTCCTGTTTAATTCATTCAATGGGTAAAAGTGTTCCAGATTCAGGATGAACAGATGGATGCATGAGAAATGAAATTCACATAGTCATTAAGGCCCTTGGTCCTCATTGCCAAGGTCAGATTATAGGATCTCCCAGGATTCAGGCTATAGGAGACACACTACCCCATAGGAAATTTGGGAGTCATATGCCCTCACAGCTCCAGCTCAGGGACCCATTTTTCTTTCTGCTGGTCTCCTTGAGGTGATGGCATCTCTTTCTGGAACAATATTTGAACTTACTTAAGCTTAAAAGTTAGTCTAAAGGGGTGGAAAAATCAGTCTATGACCAGAGTGAGGTGTCCTCTGAAACCAGGACTGAGGGTCAGTCTGAGATGCCTCCATGACCCCAAGGGATGGGTCATAACCACAAACCCAAGTTTCTTTTACTGGGAAGCAGATAATGTACTATGTCAGGATGAAGGTATGCAGATGCCCTGGCAAAATACACCCGAGCAGCCACTCTGACTCAGAATGAAAAAAAAAAGAAACTGTGGGGTTTGGCTGATGGAAGTGTCACTTTTTCCCAATGTCCAAGCCATTTTGTAGTAAACTTTCAAATCAAGGTGCATTGGGGGCAATATTCAGTGTCTAACAAGCTTCAGGGCCACTCTAAATTCACTTCAATCTCTCTCCTCTCTAGCCAAAGAGTTTACACTGAGAAACCCTGCTCTCCAGGCCCACCTGACCCTTCTCTTGGCCTCAGGCCTACCTCCAAGCCTCACCCCTCAGGTCCACCTGGCACTCAACACTCACTCAAGGTCTCCCAGCACTTGTCACAGGCACAGTAAGCCCAACAATCTCAGGATGTTCTAACCTTTGGGGACCCTAAACCCACTGCTTCTCATGTCAAGGTCACCCATGTGGTTTGGTTTACCCCAGATGCACATCCTAAGATAAGGATTTGAGTACAAGTTTAATTTTTGGTGGGGCGGAGCGATAGCAGTAAACATTCATTTGGGAGTTGAAAAGGGAAGAGAAGGTAGCCCCCCAAAAGGGTTTATTATCAAGCAAGTTATCACTGTGAACAACTGTAGCTTAACCCTGGTGAGGAATCCTGGGAGAGTATGTAGAACACCCTTCAGAGTGATCTCAACTAAGGATGAGGAAGCTCTCAATCGTTAGTAGTCTTCCTTCTCAGTAGCTCTCAGGCACTTGGTGGTTGCTCTGTACACAGGCCATACACACTCCCTAGCAGAAAAGGAAGCCCGCAGGCAGAGAATCACAAACATTCATTGTAAGCCACTTTTAGGGTGCAGAGATGAACGCTGCAGGAATGTGGGCAACACACCAACAGCATTTGCTACATTCTTCATAATATCGCCAGCACCCATCACCCCAGTGTCTACTGAGGACTGATCAAGGACTTGGCCCTATGCAGGGCTGTGCCATGAGGACAGAGAGGAGGTTCAAGTGCCAGCTTTGGGCAAACAAAGTTCACACAGGCAGCAAGAGCCAAGACTATCAGATAGCCAATGGCACCTGGCCTGACAAGTGACCATTATGAACGTGCATTATAGAGGACCAAGGATGGGAAGAAAACCCAGGGGGGGTACAACTAAACTGGGCCTTGAGGAATGCACAGGATCTGGACAGGCAACAGAAGAGTGGGATGGCAGGAACAGAAGAGGTGAGGGAGTGAACAAGGCCAAGGAGGTGGTCAAAGAGGCTGGGAGTGAGGGCACAGCTAGTTGTGTGTAAGACTGGCAAGGCAAGTCTAAAACAATTTAATCTATCAGCCAAATGTGCATTAGTTCCCACTGGACACATGGTGTGGAAAGGAGGGATGTCAGTTTGATTAAGTATGCATTCTGTTATGGCATAATTATTTATTAATTAGGGGGTAAAGAATTATCAGTCAGTGCTGGAATGGCAGGGATTTGGGAAGTTGGATTGAATGAAGTAAGTGATAGTGGAACTGAGCAGGACCCTGTGGAACTCCTGGGCACAAAAGTCTTTCTGTGTCCCCTTCCTTGAGTTCCAAATGGCAGGTTCAGACAGTTGCTAATCAGGGAAGGGAGAGAATGCAGAGATAAGGGAGGAGCAGTCAAGAAACAATGGTGCAGCCTTGGGGGCAGGGTCCTGGTCCCCCCTCAAGGGATACACATAATATCTTTGAGTTCTTCTGCAGAACCCCACCAAATAGAAGATGTTAACTCCTTGATGAAGCACTCTTCATTCCAGAGAAGGTCACATTTTGCCCATCATCACCAGACTCCCCCTTTGCCTGGCAAAACAATAAAGCTATTCTTTTCTACTTCACCCAAAACTCTGTCACCAAGATTTAATTCAGTGTCAGGGGTACAGGGCCCAAATTCGACTTCAGCAGGGATCCATTGAAGCCTGTTCAGCAAGAGTGACATGATGAAAGAGTTATTTTAATTGTGATAGTGTCCCTACCAGGAGGAGATAAAGTGTCTTCCAGTGCCTATTTATTCCCAGTAGATGATCTCCTTCCTTCCGCCAGTGAGAATACACAGCTGGTTCTCCCCAGCCCACCTCCGCATCTCTACCATAGCAACAGTAGTTAAAACAACTCAAACCTATCCATAAATCACTGTTGTTAAGGGAAGAACATCTTAAATAGAACTTGTCCTGGGCGCCAAACCAGAGTGTTTATCAAGGCAAAGCATAAATTGCCAGATAAGAGATGTAACACCTGCCCTGTTTATGTCTGCCCTCATACTCCCATCCTGCCTCCAGGCACCTATCCCTGTTTCTGCAATCTGCTCAGTTCCCTCATGCTCTTTCAGCAGTCACACTCCTCTGCCCCACAATCGGTCAACATCCACCACTCCCTCCCTGGGATCCACACGTGATGGTCTCGTGAAAGGTCTGGGAGCCAGGACATCAAAGCCTGACCTGTCACTGTGAGACAACTGAAGGAGACACTGAGTTGGTGGTTAAATATGCAGCTCCCTCTCCCTTTGGATGGGGATAAACCTGAGGTGTGTGCTCTACACTGCCTCTCACGGTTTCCCGGTGGGAGTGAGCCACAGCTGCCCACAGTGGTAAATGGACAAAAAAAAACATCCTGTATGGGCTGACTTCCCTTCCCTGCCTCACTTCCCATTCTCCAGCCAGTGTTTCCTGGGATCACCTCCCAAGTAAAGTACTTGCACTCCCATCTTCAACTGAGTGCCTGCTTCTTGGGGAATCCAACCTAAGAATGGTCAGGTCACCTATCCTCTCAGAGTCTCTAGTTCAGGATGTAATATCTCCTGTCCTCTCAAATGACGGTGCATGAGACAAGATAAGGTTCATTCAACACATGAACACAGTAGAATAGTAGTATTAATTTGACAATGATGAAAGTTAAAAGCTCACTATGAGAGCATCATAACTATCATTTCTTGTGGCTCGGTACAAGTCAGGAATTTGTTTATCTCATTTGAGTTGGGTGACCATCCAGTGAGGTGGGATTTATTATCTTAATTCACAGATGAAGGTATTGAGGTTCAGAGAGTATGAGGAACTTGCACAAAGTCACAAAGAAAGTGATGGATCCAAGATTTAAATCCTATTTGACCCCAAACTCTGTTCCCATACCTCTATGCAAAACTGTCTTTCCAATTAAAAAAAAAAAATCATCATCTTTATATCAGGTGTTGATTGTACACTGAACTTGGTGGGAATTACATTTTCTCACTTTCCTACCTTGGAAACTTCTATTTGCCTTCAACATTCAACTCAGGCTTTAGTTGATCATGGAAGCATTCTCTGCTCCCCTCCTCAACTCAAGGTTGGACTGAAATGCTCACGTCCCCACTGAACCGCACACATGTGTCCCAAACCCTGCAATGATTCTCCTTTCACTTTGCTACCCCACCCCTACTTCCCCACCCTACTCTATATCCCTAAGCTGAGAGCAGAGCTTGCCTCTATACAGGACATAGGGTCTCTCCCTTAGAAAGGCTTCAGGAAGGTTCTAATTACACATGTCAAAAGCCTAGGACGTCTCAGGAAACTGCATAGAAAGGGTCATCATCATTATCATCATAATCATCATCATCTCAATAAACCAAGAACAGATTATCATGGGGACAAAATGTTTCCCTGCACATCTCAGTCAGGAGAAAGTATCATTTAGCCAACATGACCTTCAGCTTTTCTGAGCCTCTATCTCCTTATCTGGTCTCAAAGATCCCCACAGCCTTCCACCTCTGACAAATGGTGGTTCTAGGGATGTCCCAGTGCCTGCCAGGCATCTCAGGGAAAACAAGGGAGTATAGGGTCTCCTCTAGGGACTTATACAAAAATCAGGAAGGGAACGCTTACAGAGATGGCCCAAACAACAAAATGGACCAGGAGCTCAATTGATTCAGACTGAATCAATCAGACTGAAGGAAGCCAGAAAAAGGAGAGCCATTGCCTTATGATGAGATTCTTCTCAGATGAGAATTCTTGTGAACATGGTTTATTAGCAATGTACCCAGGAAAGAAGTGATAGGGATTAGGGAGGTGGGAATAGGAAGGGAAGAAGGCCGGGCAAGGGTGTGATAACAATCAAAATGCCAGGAGGGTAATTTTGGATCAATACTGCAGGAGGTCACATCCCAGAGTCATCCTGATTAGAGACAGGGGAACTGAGGTATTGACAGCCCCACACCTGTGAGTTGTTAATTAAGAGCTGCTCCCAGGGTATAAATTCTCAAGTTCCTCTCTGTATACAGTCAGTTCCAGCACAAGGGAGCCTGGGAAATGTGGTTCTCTATGACCTAGAGCAGAGCAAGGAAAAGGACATGAAATGGGCCTGTGAGAAAACCCATGACAGGCATGTCTGGTGCCTTAGGATACTCAGTCTTAGAATCATATTGTTTGAGATGTGGCTCCCAATTTCTATCTCAAGTTTTTAAAAGATAACTCAAGATTACCCAATGAGTTCTCAGAATTTCCTAAATTTAGAACCTGATTGTATATGGTTATGATGTTCCAAACATAGATGTCACCCTCTGCAAGAGGACAGCTGGCTCAGCCATGTGGTACGTGCCCTGGAAATTTCAGTTCTCTGAAGTCCACAAGGTCTGACTTCCAGTCCCACTGGAAAGGGGACCAGGATGAGACGTTTCATGTGGAGATAATGCTAGGAAACATGGCTGGTTATTGAAGAAAAATCAAGTTAAGCTTCCTTTATGGTGGTAGAAAACTGGGTCTTGAAAAAGCTTTTCTAAAAATTGTTAAAACCAAAGAAATATCTGGGTTTCCTCTGAGGTTTTTGGAACATCAATCCCCTAGGATGCAAAGCATCTTGATGTCTCCACACTGACAAGGTACTGGGAGGAGAACTAGGGTGGAAGGTGGGCAGCTGGAGGAACCTGGGTAAACCCAGGACTGGTTGGAGTCCCTACAATGAGCAGGGATGAGAGGCCTTGTTCACCTGCCATTCTTGCTCTCCCTGGGACGCCATGGCTGTCATGAATCATGAATCCTGGCAAAGAGTTAGCTGTGGAGGTGGCAGCAAGGCACAGGTGAGAAGCAGTAACTTCAAACAAGAGTCTGCTGTTTCCCCCTGCAGGGTCCCCCAACCGATGCCTTCAAGCAAACTGTGACCCCTTTTGTTCATTTCCAAACTTTGCTCAACCCAAGGTTCTGGGTCACCTTTAAGGCTTTTCCTTTCCTCTCATCACCTGCAGACTTTATTCTCAGGTTTTGGGAGGTCCAAAAGCTACCAACCCTTCTGCCATATATCTTCATCAAATCGTGTTCATTGAGAATTGGCCTCACCCAAATTTGTTCCTTGAGAATTAACACAGACTGCAAGCAGGTCTTCCCTTCCCTCCACCGTTAAAATACAGTGGTCCAGACCTTCAAGATGGCGGAGGAGTAAGACATAGAGATCACCTTCCTACCCACAAATACATCAGAAATACATCTACATGTGGAAAACTCTTACAGAACACCTATTGAATGCTGGCAGAAGACCTCAGACTTCCCAAAAGACAAGAAACTCCCCACGTACCTGGGTAGGGCAAAAGAAAAAAGAAAAAAGAAAAAACAGAAACAAAAGAATAGCGATGGGACCTGCACCACTGGGAGGGAGCTGTGAAGGAGGAAAAGTTTCCACCACTAGGAAGACTCCACTAGTGGAGATGGCGGGTGGCGGGGGGGAAGCTTCGGAGGAGAGTGCAGCAACGGGGTGCAGAGGGCAAAGCGAAGAGATTCCCGCAGAGAGGATCGGAGCTGACCAGCACTCACCAACCCGAGAGGCTTGTCTGATCACCCGCCAGGGTGGCTGGGGGCTGGGAGCTGAGGTTCGGGCTTCGGAGGTCAGACCCCAGGGAGAGGACTGGGGTTAGCTAAGTGAACACAGACTGAAGGGGATTAGTGCACAACAGCTAGCCAGGAGGGAGTCCGGGGAAAAGTCTGGAACTGCCTAAGAGGCAAGAGGCCATTGTTTCGGGGTGCGTTAAGAGAAGGGATTCAGAGCACTGCCTAAACGAGCTCCAGAGATGGGCACGACTGCAGCTATCAGCACAGACACCAGAGACGGGCATGAAATGCTAAGGCTGCTGTTTCAGCCACCAAGAAGCCTGTGTGCAAGCGCAGGTCACTATCCACACCTCCCCTTCCGGGATCCTGTGCAGCCCGCCACTACCAGCATCCCCTGATCCAGGGACAACTTCCCTGGGAGAACACACGGTGTGCCTCAGGCTTTTGCAACGTCACACCAGCCTCTGTCACTGAAGGCTCACCCCGCACTCTGAACCCCTCCCTCTCCCCAGCCTGAGTGAGCCAGAGCCCACTAATCAGCTGCTACTTTAACCCTGTCCTGTCTGAGTGAAGAAAAGACAACCTCAGGTGACCTACATACAGAGGTGGGGCCAAATCCAAAGCTGAACCCCAGAAGCTGGGAGAAGAAAGAAGAGAAAGGGAAATCTCTCCAAGCAGCCTCAAGAGCAGTAGATTAAATCTCCACAATCAACTTGATGTACCCTGCATCTCTGGAATACCTGAATAGACAACGAATCATCCCAAAATTGAGGCAGTGGACTTGGGGAGCAACTATATATTCTTTTCCTTTTTCACTTTTTCTGAGTGGGTATGTGTATGCTTCTTTGTGTGATTTTGTCTGTATAGCTTTGCTTTGACCATTTCTCTGATGGTTCTCTATGTAGTGTTATTTTTTTTTTTTTTTACTATAGTTTTATCACTTGTTATCATTGGTGGATTTGGTCTTGGTTTGGTTCTGGTTTTTGGATTTGTAGCTCTCTTTCTTACTTTCTTTCTTTGTCTTTTTTTATTGCTTTTTAATTTTTTTAACGTTTAATAATTTTTTATTGTTTATTTTAACAAATTTATTTTATTTTTTTCTTTCTTTCTTTCTTTTTTTCTCCCTTTTCTTCTGAGCTATGAGGCAGACAAGGTCTTCATGCTCCGACCGGGTGTCAGGCCTGTGCCTCTGAAGTGGGAGAGCCGAGTTCAGTACATTGCTCCACCAGAGAACTCCTGGCTTCACATAATATCAAGCAGCAAAAGCTCTCCCAAAGATGTCCTTCTCAAAGTTAAGACCCAGCTCCACTCAACGACCAGCAAGCTACAGTGCTGGACACACTATGCCAAACAACTAGCAAGAAAGGAACACAACCACACCCATTAGAAGAGAGGCTGCCTAAAATCATAATGAGTTCACAGACACAACAAAACACACCACCGGATGTGGTCCTGCCCACCACAAAGACAAGATCCAGCCTCATCCACCAGAACACAGGCATTAGTCCCCTCTACCAGGAAGCCTACACAACCCACTGAACCAACCTTAGCCACTGGGGACAGACACCGAAAAAAAAAGGGAACTATGAACCTGCAGCCTGCGAAAAGCAGACACCCAAACAGAGTAAGTTAAGCAAAATGAGAAGACAGAGAAACACACAGCAGATGAAGGAACAACATAAAAACCCACCAGACCAAATAAATTAAAAGGAAATAGGCAGTCTACTTGAAACAGATTTAGAGCACTGATAGTAAATATGATCCAAAATCTTGGAAATAAAATGGAGAAAATGCACAAAACACTTAAAAATGACCTAGAAGAACTAAAGAGCAAACAAATAATGATGAACAACACAATAAACAAAATTAAAAATTCTCTACAAGGAATCAATAGCAGGTAACTGAGGCAGAGGAATGGGTAAGTGACCTGGAAGATAAAGTAGTGGAAATAACTACTTCAGAGAAGAATAAAGGAAAAAAAATGAAAAGAATTGAGCACAGTCTCAGAGACTTCTGGGACAATATTAAATGCAACAACATTCAAATTATAGGGGTCCCAGAGGAAGAAGAGAAAAAGAAAGGTACTGCAAAAAAATTTGAAGAGATTATAGTTGAAAACTTCCCTTATATGGGAAAGGAAATAGTCAAGTCCAGGAAGCACAGAGAGTCTCATACAGGATAAATCCAAGGAGAAACATGCCAAGACACATATTAATCAAACTATCAAAAATCAAATACAAAGAAAAAATATTAAAAGCAGCAAGAGGAAAACACCAATAAAATACAAGGGAATCCCCATAAGGTTAACAGCTGAGCCTTCAGCAGAAACTCTGCAAGCCAGAAGGGACTGGCAGGATATATTTAAGGTGATGAAAGGAAAAACCTACAACCAAGATTATTCTACCCAGGAAGGATCTCATTCAGATTCGATGGAGAAATTAAAACCTTTACAGACAAGCAAAAGCTAAGAGAATTCAGCACCACAAAACCAGCTTTACAACAAATGCTAAAGGAACTTCTCTAGGCAGGAAACACAAGAGAAGGAAAAGATCTACAATAACAAACAGAAAACAATTAAGAAAATGGGAATAGGAACATACATATCGATAATTACCTTAAATGTAAACGGATTAAATGCTCCAACCAAAAGACATAGACCGGCTGAATGGATACAAAAACTAGACCCATATATATGCTGTCTACAAGAGACTCACTTCAGACCTAGAGTCACATACAGACTGAAAGTGAGGGGATAGAAAAAGATATTCCATGCAAATGGAAATCAAAAGAAAGCTGGAGTAGCAATTCTTATATCAGAAAAAATAAACTTTAAAATAAAGACTATTACAAGAGACAAAGAAGGACACTACATAATGACGAAGGGATCAATCTAAGAAGAAGATATAACAATTGTAAATATTTATGCACCCAACATAGGAGCACCTTAACACATAAGGCAAATGCTAAAAGCCATAAAAGGGGAAATTGACAGTAACACAAATATAGTAGGGAACTTTAACACCCCACTTTCACCAATACACAGATCATCCAAAATGAAAATAAATAAGGAAACACAGCTTTAAATGATACATTAAACAAGATGAACTTAATTGATATTTATAAAGGCATTCCATCCAGAAACAATAGAATACACTTTCTTCTCAAGTGCTCATGGAACATTCTCCAGAATAGATCATATCTTGGGTCACAAATCAAGCCTTGGTAAATTTAAAGAAATTGAAATTGTATCAAGTATCTTTTCCGACCACAATGCTTTGAGACTAGATATCAATTACAGGAAAAAATCTGTAAAAAATACAAACACATAGAGGCTAAACAATACACTACTTGATAATGAAGAGATCACTGAAGAAATTGAAGAGGAAATTTAAAAAATACCTAGAAACAAATGACAATGAAAACACAACGACCCAAAACCTATGGGATGCAGCAAAAGCAGTTCTAAGAGGGAGGTTTATAGCAATACAATCCTACCACAAGAAACAAGAAACATCTCAAATAAACAACCTAACATTACCCTTAAAGCAATTAGCGAAAGAAGAACAAAAAAACCCTGAAGTTAGCAGAAGGTAAGAAATCATAAAGAGCAGATCAGAATTAAATGAAAAAGAAATGAAGGAAACAATAGCAAAGACAATAAACTAAAACTTGTTCTTTGAGAAGATAAACAAAATTTATAAGCCATTAGCCAGATCATCAAGAAAAAAAGGGAAAAGACTCAAATCAATAGAATTAGAAATGAAAAATAAGTGACAACTGACATTGCAGAAATACAAAGGATCATGTGTGATAACTACAAGCAACTATATGCCAATAAAATGGACAACCTGGAAGAAATGGACAAATTCTTAGAAAAACACAACCTTCTGAGACTGAACCAGGAAGAAATAGAAAATATAAACAGACTAATCACAAGCATTGAAATTGAAACTGTGATTAAAAATCTTCAAATAAAAAAAAGCCCAGGACCAGATGGCTTCACAGGTGAAATCCATCAAACATTTAGAGAAGAGGTAACACCTATCCTCCTCAAACTCTTCCAAAATATGACAGAGGAACACTTTCAAAGTCATTCTACGAGGTCACCACCACCCTGACACCAAAACCAGACAAAGATATCCTAAAGAAAGAAAACTACAGGCCAATATCACTGATGAACAGAGATGCAAAAATCCTCAACAAAATACTAGCAAACAGAATCCAAGAGCACATTAAAAGGACCACATGCCATGATCAGTGGAGTTTATCCTAGGAATGCAAGGATTCTTCAATACATGCAAATCAAATGATTCCACTAAGATCAGGAACAAGACAAGGTTGTCCACCCTCACTACTATTATTTAACTAGTTTTAGAAGTTTTAGCCACAGCAATCATAGAAGAAAAAGAAATAAAAGGAATCCAAATCAGAAAAGAAGAAGTAAAGCTGTCACTGTTAGCAGATGACATACTATACATAGAGAATCCGGAAAACTACTACAGCTAATCAATGAATTTGGTAAAGTAGCAGGATACAAAGTTAATTCACAGAAATCTCCTGAATTCCTATACACTAATGATGAAAAATCTGAAAGAGAAATGAAGGAAACACTCCCATTTATCACTGCCACAAGAAGAATAAAATACCTAGGAATAAACCTACCTAAAGAGACAAAAGAACTATATGCAGAAAACTATAAGACACTGATGGAAGAAATTAAAGATGTTACAAACAGATGGAGAGATGTACCATGTTCTTGGACTGGAAGAATCAACATTGTGAAAATGACTATACTACCCAAAGCAACCTACAGATTCAATGCAATTCCTATCAAACTACCAATGCATATTTCACAGAACTAGAACAAAAAATTTCACAATTTGTATGGAAACACAAAAGATCCCAACTAGCCAAAGCAATCTTGAGAAAGAAAAACAGAGCTGGAGGAATCAGACTCCCTGACTTCAGACTATACTACAAAACTACAGTAATCAGGACAGTATGGTACTGGCACAAAAACAGAAATCTAGATCAATGGAGCAGGATAGAAAGACCAGAGGTAAAGTCACACACATATGTTCACCTTATTTTTGATAAAGGAGGCAAGAATATACAATGGAGAAAAGACAGCCTCTTCAATAAGTGGTGCTGGGAATACTGGACAGCTACATGTAAAAGAACGAAATTAGAACACTCCCTAACACCATACACAAAAATAAACTTGAAATGGATTAAAGACCTAAATGTAAGACTAGACACTGTCAAACTCTAGAGGAAAACATAGGCAGACGTACTATGACATGGGCTGACATGCTATGACATACATCACAGCAGATCCTTTTTGATCCACTCCTAGAGAAATGGGAATAAAAACAAAAATAAACAAATGGGACCTAATGAAACTTAAAAGCTTTCGCACAGCAAAGGGAACCATAAACAAGATGAAAAGAGAACCCTCAGAATGGGAGAAAATATTTGGAAATGAAGCAACAGGCAAAGGATTAATCTCCAAAATTTATAAGTAGCTCATGCAGCTCAATATCCAGAAAACAAAAACCCAATCCAAAAATGGGCAGAAGACTTAAATAGACATTTCTCCCAAGAAGATATACAGATTGCCAACAAACACATGAAAGAATGCTGAACATCACTAATCATTAGAGAAATGCAAAACAAAACTACAATGAGGTATCACCTCACACCAGTCATAATGGCCATCATCAAAAAATATACGAACAATAAATGCTGGAGAGGGTGTGGAGAAAAGGGAACCCTCTTGCACTGTTTGTGGGAATGTAAATTGATACAGCCACTATGAAGAACAGTATGGAGGTTTCTTAAAAAACTAAAAATATAACTACCATACGACCCTGCAATTCCACTACTGGTCATATACCCTGAGAAAACCATAATTCAAAAAGAGTCATGTATCACAATGTTCATTGCATCTCTATTTACAATAGTCAAGACACTGAAGCTACCTAAGTGTCCACTGAGAGATGAATGGATAAAGAAGATGTGGCACACATATACAATGGAATATTACTCAGCCATAAAAAGAAACATAATTGAGTTATTTGTAGTGAGGTGGATGGACCTAGAGTCTGTCATACAGAGTGAAGTAAGTCAGAAAGAGGAAAAACAAATACCATATGCTAACACATATATATGGAACAAAAAAAATGGTTTTGAAGAACCAGGGGAAGGACAGGAATAAAGATGCAGACAGAGAATGGACTTGAGGACACGGGGAGGGGGAAGGGTAAGCTGGGATGAAGTGAGAAAGTGGCATGCACTTATGTATACTACCAAATGTAAAATAGATAGCTAGTGGGAAGCAGCCGCAAAGCACAGAGAGATCAGTTCAGTGCTTTGTGACCACCTAGAGGGGTGGGATAGGGAGAGTAGGAGGGAGGCATGAGAGGGAGAAGATATGGGGATATATGTATATGTATAGTGGATTCACTTTGTTATAAAGCAGAAACTAACACACCATTGTAAAGCAATTATACTCCCATAAAGATGTTTTTTTACAAAATACAGTGGTCCAGGAGACAGTGAGCTGTTAAACTCTTATGCTGGGGTGTTTTGGAGTAATAGTGTCTTAATATGTTCCTCCTCCTCTTGTATCTGGTGATGCAAGACTTGGATCTTCCTTGGAGATGCCAAGGAAATGATGTGTTAATGGTAAGTCTTCAAGCTTGTGACAGGCCAGTGGAGCTTCACTGAAGCCCCTCTGGGTAACCAGTTTCCAAGATCAGTGATTCTAGAACTGGAAGCATGTAGGAAGTACAGCCCCCATTTTAATCTTCCACAAGCTCTCTGGACACAATATATATGCACCCTGGGACCCCGGCCCATGAGGCTGTGGATGCAGAATCAGAGACTCTGCAACAGGGAAAGGCAGAATGGGGATCTGATGTCCAACAACTATGACAGCTGATTAGTAATTAGTGTGAAAATTCCCTTTCCTCAATTCTTTAGTGACTTTTTATTCAGATTAAAATCATTTTCTTAGATCAGTCTCCCAAGGCAAAAGAAATTAAAGCAAAAATAAACAAGTGAGACATAATCAAACTTATAAGCTTTTGCACAGCAAAGGAAACCATCAACAAAATGAAAGACAACCTACTGAATGGGAGAAAATATTTGCAAACAATGTGACCAACAAGAGGTTAATATCCAAAATGTACAAACAGCTCATACAACTCAATATCGAAAAAACAAACCCAATCAGAAAATGGGCAGAATTAAATAGGCATTTTTCCAAAGAAGATGTACAGATGGCCAATAGGCACAAGAAAATGTGCTCAACATTGCGAATTAGAGAAATGCAAATCAAAACTACACCTCACATTGGTCAGAATGGCTATCATCAAAAAGTCTACAAATAATAAATTCTGGAGATAGTGTGGAGAAAAGGGAAGCCTCCTACACTGTTGGTGGGAATGTAAATTGGTGCAGCCACTATGAAGTCTCCTTAAAAAACTAAAAATAGAACTACCATATGATCCAGCAATCCCACTCCTCGGTATATATCCAGAAAAGATGAAAACTCTAATTCAAAAAGATACATGCACCCAAACGTTCATAGCAGCACTATTTATAATAGCAAAGACATGGAAACAACCCAAGTGCCCATCAAAAGACAACTGGATAAAGAAGATATACACATTGGAATATTACTCAGCTGCAAAAAAGGAATGATATATTGCCATTTGCAGCAACATGGATGGACCTAGAGATTATATACTTAGTGAAGTAAGTCAGAGAGAAAGACAAATACTATATGATACCACTTATATGTGGAATCTAAAAAATAATACCAATAATAATACGAATATACAAAAGAGAAACAGACTCACAGACATAGAAAAAAAATTCACAGTTACCAAATGGGAGAGAGAAGGGGGAGGGACAAATTAGGAGTATGGTATTAACAGATACAAAATACTATACATAAAATAGATAAGCAACAAGGATTTACTGTATAGCACAGGGAATTGTACTCAATATCTTGCAATAACCTATAATGGAATGTAGTCAGGAAAAAAATGGAATTACTATGCTGTACACCTGAAACTAACACAATATTGTAAATCAAATATACTTCAATTTTCTTTCTTTTTTTTTTTTTTTTAACATCTTTATTGGGGTATAATTGCTTTACAATGGTGTGTTAGTTTCTGATTTATAACAAAGTGAATCAGCTATACATATACATGTGCTCAATCCAATTTTCTTTTTTTTTAAAAAAAGCTTTATCTTGGCAACACACACACACACACACAAATCAAGTCAAGGCCAGTTTCAAAAATCACTCTTTATGATTCCAGAGCAGCCAAGTCCCTCTAAGTGAATAGCCAGAAAAATATTATTATATTTATGTTCTGCTCACAAGCCAAGTGAATGTTTGGGTTCTGAATGCTTCTTCATTCAAGAAGAAAACAGGCACAGATAAGCTATATCTTGAATCATAAGCCATGACTGTGAGAGGACACCTGATATCAGGCAATGAGACTCCCTGGACTGGTTTGGGATGGCTGATATCACTGACCAATATATTATATCAGAGGTACCAAAGTGGGGCCTTCCTCAGCCCCATCACCTCTATCCTTTTGTTGGAGTCTCCGTGTGCATCATTATCACCTTGGTGAGTTTCATCATTTTCTTCCCTTTCATAATGACTAACATCAACACCAATGACATCAGTCAACTCCCTCATTCCACTCAACATTGAAGTTCAGCTCAGTATCTCCTCCTCTGGGCAAACCTCCCAGCCCATCTTTTCAGCTTCAGTTTGTTGCTCTCTCCTCAGTGCCCTAAAATTGCATGCTCCTGTGAGGTTTATTTGTGGGTCTATCTCTCCCACCAGGCTGTGAGCTTCTCAAGCACTGAATTGATTTTCAATCTTTGTCTCCCTAGCACCTAGCAAATGAAGCTAGTAGGTTGTCAATGTTCACGTACAGAAGTAAAGACTGAGGAGATATTTCAACAGCATGGAGCTTAGTTCTGTCTCAACCTCCACTTACCCTGTCTACGCAGCTCTACGTGAGCCCACCCCTTTCTCCCTACACCCCTCACTACAGCTGTGGTCCTCGTACACACGATTTTGCTCATGTTCTCACTTCTGTACCTTCCCACCCCCAGCAAGTGGCCAGTTCAAGGTATAGCCTATCTGGACTATCAGGTGAGAAAGGGCATCTGTAGGAGGCATTTGAGAATAACCACCAACAAGGATTGATAGCAGACTGGATGTAGAAAATGGAGATGAGTGAGGAGCCAGGTGATCAGAGGCTGCTGCTGACACTGACACACAGGACAGTCAAAAAGAGACCTGAGGACAGGATGGGGGAGTTCAGTTGAGGACAAGTTGACTTAGGTCAGCAGGGTTAAGGGGAAAATTTCCAACAGGTCAGTGGAACGACAAGACCCAAAATTCCTGAAGCCACTAGAAGCTTAAAGAGACAAAAGGATTCTCCCCTTACAGCCCTGAGAAAAAGTGAGGCCCTGCTGACACCTTGATTTCTTATTTTCAGCCTCCAAAACTTTGAGAAAATAAATTTCTGTTGTTTAAAAAAAAAAAGAACCCAAGAGAAGTAGTATGCCCAGAGCTGGGCATGTAGAATTTGGAGTCGCCTACATTGAGATGAAAAGTGAGGGCATACAATATTAACCATTTGAAGGTTCCAAGGATGAGAGAGTAGGCAAAGGAGAGCAACAGGCCTGAGACTGGGTTTTGGAAACACTATCGTATACTGGGGGCGGGGCGTGGAAATGAGGACCTGAGGAATAAGTCAACACAGTGCCTGCCACATTAGAGCCTGAAGCAAAATGAAAAATCAGTAATACTCATCCTGTATTTATTCAGAATGCTTATATTTTACTCATCATGGGTTTTGTATTAATTGCCATTTAAAAAAAAAAATTTCATTAAAATGTTACTTATATTGAGAGACAGTATAAAATATAACAGTCCAGCAATGTCCTTCTCAAGAAAAGGAAACCTAAGGCAACTGAGCCCTGTGGCCAGAGCCCTTATGTTGTGTCCCACCAGCCTGGATGCAAACCCTGGCTCTGACATCTTTTAGGTGCATGATCTCAAACTAGTCACTTCACTCCCCTAAAGTTGGTGTCCTCACATGAAAAATAACACCTTCCTGGCAAAGTTGTCACAGTGCCTTCCCTAAAAATTTGTTCCCAAGGATTTCAGATGGTGAGGAGGAAAATGAAAAGGCTGGACAAAGAGGAGATGACAGTAGGAATGAGGAGCCAGGAGAGAGGGGAGAAATGGTACAACAAGGAAACCAGGCTCCTTCCTCTCCACATCTAATGGATGGACAGACCCACACAGAATTGGGATGCTCCATCCACTGTTCACATCTTATATATTGCTTTAAACTCTATTTTTTAGTATCTGTGACTTCCTTCCATTTGTATGGGGGATGAAGAATCAAAACCTTTCCTCCCACCAGGTGGGAAAGGCCCAGTGCTCATAGTGGACTGAACCCTGTCTGCTATCTGACCCAGTCCACTCTCCTGCCTCTGTTTTCTGGAAGCATTCTCACAGTCTCCGATTAGTGCCCTCACCATGACAATATACAGCCAATCTAGCATGGCTCCAGGAGGACTGGGGAGAGGCCAAGTGAGGGAGGGGGGATCTGCCATTATTTCCTTCCCTACCCTCTGTTTTCAGAGGCTTGTAACTCCCCAGCATGTTTTTCCCTGGTGGAAAACGTCCATGTTTGGTGTCTGCTCAAAGGAGAATCTCTATGGAAAGTTTGGGAAAGATCCCCTCTGGCTGGGAATGTGCAAAAAGCCTGTGCCTTCCCATTTGGAAAATAAAGGAAAGAACAAACTTGAAGCATGGTTATTTTTGTCTCCGTTTCAGAAGGAGCTGACTTGGATAGTGCTACTTGGCCTGCATCCTCATCACTTTGTTGGGAAAAGCATATGGAAAGGTGATGCGGACTCCAAAATGCTTATGTCTCTTCTCAAGAATTTTTTTTTCACTTTTAGTAGATACAGCATACAAATAATAAAGTGCACAAATCTTAAGAATCTTATGTATACAGCTTGATGAATTTTTACATAGGTATATAACCATGTAACTACTGCCCGGTTCAATATGTAAAACATTTCCAGTACATCAGAAGGCTCCTTGTGCCCTTCTCAGTCAAGACTCACCCCTGGAAGCTAACCAATTAGTTTTGCCTGTTCTTAAATTCCATATAAATGGAATAATACAGTATGTACGCTTGACATCATCTTGTTTCATTCACTCAACATAATGTCTATGAGGTTCATTCACGTGGTGACGTATTGTATTAGTTCGCTAGGGCTGCCAAAGTATCACAGACTGGGTGGTTTAAAGAATAGAAATTTAGGGCTTCCCTGGTGGAACAGTGGTTAAGAATCCACCTGCCAATGCAGGGGACACGGGTTCAAGCCGTGTCTGGGAAGATCCCACATGTCATGGAGCAACAAAGCCCATGCGCCACAACTACTGAAGCCCACACGCCTAGAGCCCATGCTCCACAACAAGAGAAGCCACTGCAATGAGAAGCCCGCACACCACAATGAAGAGTAGCCCCCACTCGCCACAACTAGAGAAATCCCGCACACAGCAACAAAGACCCAATGCAGCCAAAAATAAATAAAATAAAATAAAAAAGAATAGAAATTTATTTTCTCACAGTTCTGAAGGCTGGAAGTCTTAGATTGAAATGTCAGCAGGGTTGGTTTCTCCTGAGACCTCTCTCCTTGACTTGTGGATGACTGTCTTCTCCCTTTCTTCACATGGTCTTCCCTCTGTGGTTGTCAGTGCCCTGACTTCCTCTTCCTATAAGAACACCAGTTATATTGGATTAGGGATCACCCAAATGACCTCATTTCAACTTAATTGCCTCTTTAAAGACTTTATCTCCAAATACATTCACATGAAGTACCAGGGATTAGGATATCAACATATGAATTTGGGGAAGGGTACACAATTCAGACCATAATACTGGTTTGTTCTTTTTTTTATTGTCAAATTTTGTTCCACTGTGTGATTCCACCACAGTTTATGTATCCATTCTTTTATCAATTGACATCTGAATTATTTCCAGTTTGGGACTATTACAAACATCACTGCTATCAATATCTCTAGCACATGTCTTTCAGTGAACGTATGTACTCATTTCCAGTACCTAGGAGTGGAATTGCTGTGTCCTAAGGTACGTGTACGTATAGCTTTAGTGGACACCACCAGTTTTCCAATGTACAATTTCCCAATGCACGAGGTAGTTGTGCACTCCCAAGAGCTATGTATAAGAGGCCTAGTCGCTCTGAACCTTTGACAGTACTAGTATTATCACTCCCTTGTATTTTAGCCTCTCAAAGAATCTTAAGGGTGGTTCCCAAGCAAGTCCATCTGCAAAACCTATGCTCCTGGGAATTGTAGAGAGTATTTGCCATAAAAATCTGGGGATGACTCCAATTTTCTTTGTGCCAAGAACTCTGATCTTCTGCCCCCACATGCCCTCCTGCTCAGAAAATCTCTTTCTTGGGACTTTTAGTGGGAAGGCTCTCAAGTTGGACTGGCAGAGCATGAGGAACAGGCAGAAGCCTAAGACCAGTTAGTAACTGACTGAGGGAGGGGAGGTATGAAAGGAAAGGAAGCAAAGACCAAGATACAGTTAAAAGAGTCAGTTCTGGCCACCTAGGGAATGAAAATTATGTTTGTATCTATCAGAGAGCTTAGAAGAGCCCCTGCAAAACTGCCTGATATTTCCTCACTAACAGTTCTGGCCAGCCATTTTTTGAGAAGGAAACCTTCAGAGTTTCTCATATTTGAACCCCTCTAGGAGGCTTCTCAGGTGTACCCCTCAAAACAGGGTTATCACCCCGAAGCTTATGGATTCAGGATGGACGCACCACCCCCCAACTTCTTCCTCCACCCTGCCTGCCCTAGTGCTGGAAATTCCCACAGGAAGTCACTCCCCTGGGTTGCAACCTTGTCTTTCCTAATGTCTTTAAATTTCTAAAAACTGTCTTGATCTGAAGGGAATAGGAAGATAACCATGACTTATCCAGGTACCCAAATATGTCTGACTCCTCAGAACCAGCAGCACAGGGGCCTAATTGGAAAAAAAAAAAAAAAAGCAAATGTTTATCTTATTCTTTAGACCAATAGCAAATTTTAAGTGTAAAAAAGAAACTATAAAATTATTAGAAGGAAAAAATGGTAAATGTATTTATAATCCTGGAGTGCAAAGTCCTTTCTAAACAAGATAAAAACCCAGATGCCATAAAGGAAATGATTGATACATACAACTACATAAAAATTAAAATTTCTTCAGGGATGAAAAATACCACAAAAGTCAAAAAATCAACAACAAACTGGGGGTAAAATTTGCAACACACTTGTCAAAGAGCTGATTTTTCTGAATTCACCAAAAAAAAAAAAGTTGTACCAACCAGAAATGTCTTAACAACCTCATAGAAAAAAATGGAAGAAAGGGTGAAAACAGGAGGCTACAAAAGAAGAAATGCAGATGTCCAATATACATAAGAAAAAGTGCTCTGCCTTAATCATAAATAAGTAAATGCAAATTAAAACATTAAGATAACTTTCTAAAACTAATTGTTTTGTCAGGAATACAAACATTTAACAGGGGCCATTTGATGAGATTTTGGGGAAATAGGCATATATGTGCACTATTAGTGGGTGTGTAAACTGACAATTTGGCAACACCACCAAATGTTACAACTAGTATAGCATTTGATCCAGCAATTCCACTCTTAGCAAATTAACTTCCGGATATACTGACAAAAGTGGCCAATACATATGTTCAAGATGTTTGGGCTTCCCTGGTGGCACAGTGGTTGAGAGTCTGCCTGCCGATGCAGGGGACACGGGATTGTGCCCCGGTCCGGGAAGATCCCACATGCCACGGAGCGGCTGGGCCCGTGAGCTATGGCCACTGGGCCTGCGCGTCCGGAGCCTGTGCTCCACAACGGGAGAGGCCACAACAGTGAGAGGCCCGCATACCGCAAAAAAAAAAAAAAAAAAGATGTTCATCACAGCTCTGCTTTATAGAAGCAAAAAACAAACGGAAAGCAATCTAAATTTCAACCAATAGGGATAAAGGGCAGTAAATTGTAGTATATCGATTGTAATGCAATATTATACCTGTAAAAGAAGAGAATTAGGCAGAACTGGGTGTAATGATATAAATAAATCTCCAAGATATATTAAATGGTGAATGTAATTCACTGACTGATGAGTGAGCCTTAGTATCAATTTAAAGAACCTGAGAGCATTACAGGAATGTTTTTAGCTACCACTTCTCAGAAATCTGAGTAACGGTGGCTTAAACAATAAAAACATTTCATTATTTCACATAACAAAATCTAAGCTTGGTAACAAAGTCATCAAGGACCTATATATATAGCAGAAGCTGCTCCATCCCCAGGTTGTTTGATGTCTTATTGTCACTACCTGTTACAAGATGGCTGCCTCAGCTCTAGGCACCTTATCCACATTAAAGACAAGAGGAAGGTAAAACATTCAATGCCAGTGTATGCTCATTGGCCAGAACTATGTCACATGGCCCCCCTCCACCATCCAGTTGCAAGGATTTCTGGGAAAGTATAATTTAAAAAGGGACATATTAACATGATTGGCTTAACCAACCACGATTTGGCTTCAGAAGCTGGACACATTGCCACCCTAAACAAACTCCTCAACAGGGATTATCTGGGTGATAATCCATATTTTATTAGAACAACAATCAGTTATTTTAAACTGAATTGTAAACATGTTTAAAATAAATGGTTAAATAAACCTTCAAACAGGCTAGAGGTATGGCCATCTGATTGTCTTCACTGAGAGCCTAAGATAGATAATAACCCATATGTTAGTGACCCCAGGTGGGGGAAATTTAGAGGAACTGTCATGAGAAGATGGAACAGCAGTTCTCAGAAGGGCACAGGGTCTGCTTTAAGCTCCCAGACTATTCTCAAAGGGCTACCAACAGGACCCAGAAACTGCCAATAGCCTGATCTTTTTTGAGGACATAAGTTGCACCCATGTCTCTTTCTTCATGGGGCTGGGGACTCCCCTCAGGACCCAGGTAAGTTGCTTTGTCCAAGATGCTGACTGACAGGTGAGTTCTACCTAGCCCAAGATACTGATTAGCACCCCCTGCTGGAAAAAGGAGTGATCTCACAAAATGCCATGAATCAGAGCAGGATCTGAGTTCTTGCAAAGCTGTTACACTTTCCAGTAAGTCTCTTCACCGTAACAGTATTCAGTTCCCTCATTTGTTAAATGAGGCAGATGGATCCATAATCTCAAAGGCCCCTTCCTGGTCTGCAAGGCAACAAACATTCTCCCTCCACCACAGCCTCTGTGAAATTCACTCTAGGGGTCCAACACACCTGGATTCAAATTCCAGCTCCCCCCTTACAAGGTCTGTGACCTTGGGAAAGTTATTTACCCCCTTCGAATTCATTTCCCTATTTAAATAACAGAGAAAGTAATTCTTCAAAGGAGAGGAGGCTCACCAGGTTTCTACTCCAGCCAAACCTACTCTTTCTGGGGTCCCAAACCAAGTGGGCATTCCTCTGTCCTTATCTTGCCTCTTTGCAACATCTGACAGTATCTCTTACATCCTCCTCAACCTCCTTAAAGTTCTTCCCTCTTCTTCTTCGACCCCAGCCTCTCCTGGTTTTCTGCTCCTTCCCCAGCCACTGCTTCTCATTCTTTCTTATGCTATTTTCTTCATCAAATGTCAGTGTTTCTAAGCACATAAAAAGATGCTCAACCTCACTCACAATAAAGGAAACAAAAATTAAAATGAGATCATTTTTCACCCATCAGGTTAGCAAAACATGAAGAGTTTGGAAAAAGTCTGTGGGCAATGATGTAGGGAACCAGGTACTTTTGTGCATTGTAGAAGTGTAATTGGTAAGCCCCTCTGGAGGGCAATTTGGCACAATCAGAATTTTAAATGTATAAGAGGATTTAACCCAGCAATTCCATTTATAATATAAGAATTGGTACTAGAGAAAAAATCTACTAGACACAGTCCCAATGCCCATTCTCTCCTTCTTTACAACAGAACCTAACTTTGTTGATAGAGCAACAATCCAAACTAAAGGACATTTCCCAGGTCCCTTAAGATAGGGATGGTTGCTTGACACAGATCTGGCCCATGAGATATAACCAAAAAATTTTGGAAGGCTTCCAGGAAATCTCCTTAAAAGAATAACAGACTGAGCTGACAATGTACCCTTCCTTCTCCCCTCCGTTGTCTTCCTGCCTGCCTGCCTCCTGTCTGGAATGTGTATGTGATGGCTGGATTTGGAGCATCCATCTTGTAACATGGAGAAGGACATGGAGACTTTGCTGTGATATTATTGAGACACTAAACCAATGCCAGCATTTGCCTACCCAGATTTAGGCCTCTCCCGCCATGGAGCACAGGCCCAGTGGCCACAGCTCACGGGCCTAGCCGCTCCGTGGCACACGGGATCCTCCCAGACCAGGGCATGAACCCACGTCCCCTGCATCGACAGGCGGACTCTCAACCACTGTGCCACCAGGGAAGTCCGAGAAAAATAAATTTTTGTATTGTTTAAATTTCTATAGTTTGAGTTTTCTCTTACAGTCAGCCAAACTTAATACCCAAATTATGTTTGTATAAACAAGGATATTTTTTCAGTATTGTTTATATAGCAAAAGCCTGGAAACGTACTGAATTCCCACTTGTAAGGAACTGGTTAATTAAATTATGGTATATGCATATGATAGAATATTATAAAATTGTATAAAAGAATGAGGTAGATTTTTAGTACTAATAAGAAATGATTTCCAAGATATTTAGATAACTTTTAAAAGAATGATATAGAAAGGTAAGCACAGTGTGCTAACGTTTATATAAAATTGCTTTACAGGCTTAGAAATTTGCAGAATACAGAAGAAACTGGTATGCCTCTGGAAATGGGGCCTGGGTTGCTAGAGATCAGGAGTGAGGGGGACTTGCCATTCACTGCATACCCTTTTGTATTGCTTGGATATTTACCACCTGCATATTTTATATTTCAAAAAAGTTTGTTAATTAGAATTAAATTGTACTGCTTTATCAAAAAGAGAGAGAAAGGACAAGAAAGAGCGATAAGAAGGAAAGTCAATGATTTCCATTACTCATTCTTTTCCCTTCATTCTTTTCATTAGATGACCCTGTCCCATGGCCTCAACTACTACATAATGGACCCAAATCTGAATATTCAGTCGTGAGCCCTCTGATGAATCCACACTTACCCATCTGACCACTCTCTGGACATCACCATGTGGAAGTCCTATGGACACCCAAAATTCAATGTGTCCAAACATGCAGTCCTGCTCCTCCACCTGTGTTCTCTGTAAAATAAGCCAGCCTTCAGCCAGCAATGTCTATTCAGTGGCTCTGCCATCTGTGAAAGGAAAAATCGCTCTCAGTCTTGCTTTCTACCCTCTGTCTCAAACCTCACCCCTCTCCCATCTGGTTTCCTTGGTCTTCCTAGAGATCCTTCGCTAGTCAGAACCTTCCAAGAGTGTAGCCAGATGCCCAAAACCCCATTAGTGGCCACTTCCTTGCCCCTTGGTAGCATACACCACTCTCATCATTTCTTTTTTTTTTTTTTAACATCTTTATTGGAGTATAATTGCTTTACAATGGTGTGCTAGTTTCTGCTTTATAACTAAGTGAATCAGTTATACATATACATATGTTCCCATCTCTCATCATTTATTTTTCACTCTCTTCCTTCCTAGACTAAAATTCCCATGGGAAGAGGAACCACTTCTGTGTCTTTCTCTGATGAATTCCTCATACTGATAGCAAAGTCCAATAGCAGAAGTCACAAACCAATTGCACAAGCTAAAAGCTGTGGCCATGAACTCACCCTCCACATTCAATCATATTCCATTAATACAACTCCCCCACTAACCCCAGAACCATTCACTTCTCTCCATCTCCAAACCCATTGTCCTAATCCAGGCCTTGTCACTTCTCCCCCAAATCCATAGCCACAGTCCTCAACAGGTCTCCATAAGTCCAACTTGGGCTCTCTGATGCTAATGTCAGAATGGAATATGTAAAATGGTAATCTTGTCATGTCACTCACCAAATAAGTAATAATAATTAATAAACAAGGATTGTAAAGGCTCACTGTTGTGTTCAGACCTTATTACAGCCTCTGGGCCTCCAAAAGGCCCTCCCACCCCTGCCTCTGAACCCATCTCAAAACTTTGACCTCAGTTACATGGAACCATTTATGCTTTCCTCAAAAGTGTCACTGCTTCAAACCTCTGTGCCTGCACACAAGTTCCTTCCTCTGCATGGAACACAGTGACCATTTCCCACCACCACCCTTTAATTTTCCTTTTAATTAAATTGTTCAAACTTAGCTCAAAGGTTACCTCCTTCAAGAAGCCATCCATGACTACCCAGTCTGACAGAGGGGCCTCTCCCATTAGTGTCTTCACCTCGGAACTCTCAGAGTGAGCTCTCAAATGGATGGGCCATGTTTCATTTGACTTATATTCCTGCTGCCTAGAAAAGTACTTAATATATGGAAGGCTCTCAATAAATATTTGTTGAATGACCAAATAAATGCATGAATGAACAGATGAGTGAGTTCTTGCTGAAATAAAATGAGGTGTGTGTGAAGTACCTTCTACCATGCCAGGTATATAGCTGCCCAACAAATTTACTTTCATTCTGTCCTGCCACTCTCCTGTGACTCCATTTCCCCAGTTTTCTTCTAGCCTGTGGGTACAAGTGGGGTCCCTTTGACAAGAAGGGTGCATATGCTGCTCTTGTTTGGTCCCACCTGCTCATGAAGGACACCCCCTCACACCTTGCTTGCTCAGTGATTCTGAGAGGCACAGGAGAGTCTTACAAACTGACCCATTGGTTACCCTCACCACATCACATCTGCCATATGTTTCCTCTTTTGCCCCCACACCTCCAGGATCCACAGAGACACTGTCTCCAGGGTCACTGGCACTATTGACCTGTCTCAGTGCTCCTTAGCTTATGCTCACAACCCCTCACTCCACTAGGTTCCACCAGTGAGCGGTACCCCAGACCACACTGTCCTCTCCACCCTGCCTTCCCTGCTCCCCCTAGCAGGCCCCTTCCTCCCACACCTACTGTGGGCTCCCTTATAGCCCTTGGCCCTCCCCAACCCCTTGGTTCCAGGCAGCCCCTTTCCCTCTTTCCTTTCCCAGACTTGGGGACCCACACAGACTTCTCTGAGTACATTTCTGCCTCCTGGGCCTGGCCTTGGCTCTGGAGTCCTGATTGCACAGCTGGGAGCTGGATCCCTACAGCCACCAGGAGACCAGAATGGACAAGGTTTGTTCTCATTGCTGCTTCCTTCTAAATCTGAACCATGGCCAAGAAGGTGGGGGTGGGGAATGCAGAAGAGAGAGAGACGAGAAACCATAGGAACAGGACACCCTTTTCAGTTGCATTTCCCATTCTGTCAGGGGCTTAGTCCAAAAGAGGCTTTAATTGGTCAAACTATGTGTTTTTCACTGAAAGAAAATGTCATGAATGACATAAAATCACATTTGGCATAGCGAGGCGGGGGGGAGGAGGACCTCGCCTTTGTCAGGCCCTTCAAAAGGGAATTGGGGTGGGATAAGCAGGGCTCAGAATCCCCATGACCCCCAGGGGGACAAGGACACATCCCAGGGGCGCCATGGAGTTTGCGTCTTGTGTCAGGCCACAGTGGTCAATACTGTCTTCCTTAGCTTCCCAGCTGGGTGCCCAGTTCTGACCTCACATGGCAGCTGTACCCTAAGCATGTGGGGGCGGGGTGGGGCCTGCAGCCCAGGAGCACTGGAGCCTTGAGCAGGGGAGGCCAGGAGGAACTTCCATCTCCTAAGAAGAAGAGGCACCCAGAGGCCTGTGCAAGTTGCAGACAGGAGCAACAACCTCTCTATTACCCACATCTGCTCCCTTCCCCCATCTCACTCCACACTCAACAGCATCCCATTTAGATAGTCCTGTGAAGTCCTCCCAAACAGGGAAGAGGCTCCCTGTCTACTAGGAGATAAGATTTAGAGACAAGATGTTGAAGTGACAAAAAAGTAGTCAATTCAGTGTGTGTCACAAAGTCGGGACCAACCACCCTCTGGTAAATTTCAGAATCTCCCAGATAAACTCACCCCCTCACCCAACCCTGCCCCTACTGAGGCTTGGAATTCCACCATGAGAGCTCCATCTCACCAACTTGAGATCTGAAAAACCTGTGGGAAGGGCATATCAGTTTCCTAGAAGGTTTTGGTTAGGGGAGTAGGGAGTGATCATGAGGACACTGTACATCCCCTGTGTGTGTATGATGACAGGGATAGCAGGAGGGGGAGAAGGAATGCAGGAAGATGGGTGGATAAAAGGTGGAGGAAGGAAAGCCCTAACATAGAAAGAAGTTGGGGTCCACACCCCCCATCAACCCAGCTTCCCAGAAGGTCACAGAAGCCCAGGATCTGGATGGACCAGAGCAATCAAGAAAGCCTTCCTGGAAGAGGAGGGATTTGAGAGCTCCTGCAATGAAAGGGACAGCATTGGCCAAGGTGAGTGGGAGTACTGTTCCAAAAAGGCTCTTTTAAAAACAAATGCATTTCTCCTGAGAAGAAAGAGATGTGGAAAGGTGTCCTCTGGCAAGCAGTTTTTTACTTCCATGAGCAAAGAGAGCTGGATCCCAGGAAGGAGGAAGTGGGGCAGGGGTGGACCAGGGAAGGGAGAGACCAGCAAGATGAAGCCAGGACGAGTGACCTGGGACCAAAGGAGCAGAAATGTGCCCAGAGGCCAATGTGAGCTGTTAAAAAGGTTGGCATGACAGAGCAAGGAGCCCAGAAGGGATCCTGAAGACCATGTGTGCCCACGTGGCACCAGCCCTGGGATATAAAGAGGCAAAGTGTCCTGAAGGTTTGTTAATGTGCCCTGGTGTCTTCAGTTCCTGGCAAGTCCTAGAACTCACTTAGATCTCATCAGGGTTTCAATCTCAGACTGGCATTCAATGCCCCTATGCTTACTTCCCTCTTCAGAACCTGATTCCCTGAACTCTATCTGGGCTTACCCAAGCATATGTTCAAAGGAGTCTCTGTCCCAGCCTCTTGCCATGTAGGTCCCACCAAGCACCTTCTGCCTCTCTCTTTCTCTCTCTCTCTCTCTCTCTCTCTCTCCCTATCTCTCTCGCAATGTGAAAAGAGCCTTGTCATGTCAAAAGGAGGGTCTCTGGAGTATGGACTTCTGGAGTTTGCAGGTCTCTTGTTACCAAGAAAGTGAAGTCCTGGGTACTGGTAATTCCAATTAGAAGGTGGGGCAGCCATGTGGCTGACAGGGTCTTGGTGCTCCAACCGGGTGTCAGGCCTGTGTCTCTGAGGTGGGAGAGCCGAGTTCAGGACATTGGTCGACCAGAGACCTCCGGGCTCTTGTAATATCAATCAGTGAAAGCTATCCCACAGATCTTCATCTCAATGCTAAGACCCAGCTCCACTCAACAACCAGCAAACTACAGTGCTGGACGCCCTATGCCAAATAACCAGCAAGACAGAAACACAACCCCACCCATTAGCAGAGAGGCTGCCTAAAATCATAATAAGGTCACAGACATCCCAAAACACACCCGATGCGGTCCTGCCCACCAGAAAGACAAGATTCAGCCTCATCCACCAGAACGCAGGCACAAGTCCCTTCCACCAGGAAGCCTACACAACCCACTGAACCAACCTTAGCCACTGGGGGTAGAGAGCAAAAACGAGAACTACGAACCTGCAGTCTGCAAAAAGGAGACCCCAAACACAGTAAGTTAAGCAAAATGAGAAGACAGAGAAACACACAGCAGATGAAGGAGCAACATAAAAACCCACCAGACCAAACAAATGAAGAGGAAATAGGCAGTCTACCTGAAAAAGAATTCAGAGTAATGAATAGTAAAGATGATCTAAAATCTTGAAATACAATGGAGGAAAAACAAGAAACATTTAACAAGGACATAGAAGAATTAAAGAGCAAACAAACAATGATGAACAACACAATAAATGAAATTTTAAATTCTCTAGAAGGAATCAGTAGCAGAATAACTGAGCCAGAAAATGGTTAAGTGACCTGGAAGATAAAATAGTGGAAATAACTACTGCAGAGCAGAATAAGGAAAAAAGAATTAAAAGAATGGAGGACAGTCTCAGAAACATCTGGGACAACATTAAATGTACCAACATTCAAATTATAGGGGGTCCCAGAAGAAGACAAGAAAAAGAAATGGACTGCGAAAATATTCGAAGAGATTATAGTTGAAAACTTCCCTATTATGGGAAAGGAAGGAGTAAATCAAGTCCAGGAAGCACAGAGAATCTCATAAAAGATAAATCCAAGGAGAAACACGCCAAGACACATATTAATCAAACTATAAAAAATCAAATACACAGAAAAAATAGTAAAAGCAACAAGGGATAAAAAACCAAATAATATACAAGGGAATCCCCCTAAGGTTAACAGCTGATCTTGCAGCAGAAATTCTGCAAGCCAGAAGGGACTGGCAGGACATATTTAAAGTGATGAAAGGGAAAAACCTACAACCAAGATTATTCTACGTAGCAAGGATCTCATTCAGATTTCATGGAGAAATTAAAACCTTTACAGACAAGCAAAAGCTAAGACAATTCACCACCACCAAACTAGCTTTACAATGAATGCTAAAGGACCTTCTCTAGGCAGGAAATATAAGAGAAGGAAAGACCTACAATAACAAACCCAAAACAATTAAGAAAATGGTAAGAGGAACATACGTATTGATAATTACCTTAAATGTTAATGGAGTAAATGCTCCAAACAAAAGACATAGACTGGCTGATGGATACAAAAACAACACCCATATATAGTGTGTCTTCAAGAAATCCACTTCAGACCTAGGGACACATACAAACTGAAAGTGAGGGGATGGAAAAAGATATTCCATGCAAATGGAAATCAAAAGAAAGCTGGAGTAGCAATTCTTATATCAGAAAAAATAAACTTTAAAATAAAGACTATTACAAGAGACAAAGAAGGACACTACATAATGACGAAGGGATCAATCTAAGAAGAAGATATAACAATTGTAAATATTTATGCACCCAACATAGGAGCACCTTAACACATAAGGCAAATGCTAAAAGCCATAAAAGGGGAAATTGACAGTAACACAAATATAGTAGGGAACTTTAACACCCCACTTTCACCAATACACAGATCATCCAAAATGAAAATAAATAAGGAAACACAGCTTTAAATGATACATTAAACAAGATGGACTTAATTGATATTTATAAAGGCATTCCATCCAGAAATAATAGAATACACTTTCTTCTCAAGTGCTCATGGAACATTCTCCAGAATAGATCAAATCTTGGGTCACAAATCAAGCCTTGGTAAATTTAAGAATGTTGAAATCATATGAAGTACCTTTTCCGACCACAACGTTATGAGACTAGATATCAATTATAGGAAAACAATATGTAAAAAATACAAACACATGGAGGCTAAACAATACGCTACCTGATAACCAAAAGATCACTGAAGAAATCAAAGAGGAAATAAAAAAATACCTAGAAACAAATGACAATGAAAACACGATGACCCAAAAACTATGGGATACAGCAAAAGCAGTTCTAAGAGGGAGGTATATAGCAATACAATCCTACCACAAGAAACAAGAAACATCTCAAATAAACAACTTTTCCTTACACCTGAAGCAACTAAAGAAAGAAAAACCAAAAAAAACCCGAAGTTAGCAGAAGGAAAGAAATCATAAAGGTCAGATCGAAATAAATGAAAAAGAAATGAAGGAAACAATAACAAAGATCAGCAAAACTAAAAGCTGGTTCTTGAAGAAGATAAAATAAAATGATAAACCATTAACCAGACTCATCAAGAAAAAAAGGGAGAAGACTCAAATCAGTAGATTTAGAAATGAAAAAGGAGAAGTAACAAATGACATGGCAGAAATACAAAGGAGCATGTGAGATTACTACAAGCAACTTTATGCCAATAAAATGGACAACTTGGAAGAAATGGACAAATTCTTAGAAAAGCACAACCTGCAGAGACTGAACCAGGAAGAAATAGAAAATATAAACAGACCAATCCCAAGCACTGAAATTGAGACTGTGATTAAAAATCTTCGAACAAACAAAAGCCCAGGACCAGATGGCTTCACAGATGAATTCTATCAAACATTTAGAGAAGAGCTAACACCCATCCTTCTCAAACTCTTCAAAATATAGCAGAGGGAGGAACACTCCCAAACTCATTTTACAAGGCCACCATCATCCTGATACCAAAACCAGACAAAGATGTCACAAAGAAAGAAAACTACAGGCCAATATCTCTGATGAACATAGATGCAAAAATCCTCAACAAAATACTAGCAAACAGAATCCAACAGCACATTAAAAGGATCATACACCATGTTCAAGTGGGGTTTATCCCAGGAATGCAAGAATTCTTCAATACATGCAAATCAATCAATGTGATACACCGTATTAACAAATTGAAGATAAAAATGATATGATCATCTCAATAGATGCAGAAAAATCTTTTGACACAATTCAACACCCATTTATGATAAAAAAAAACCCTCCAGAAAGTAGGCATAGAGGGAACTTACCTCAACATAACAAAGGCCATATATGACAAACCCACAGCCAGCATCATTCTCAGTGGTGTAAAACTGAAACCATTTCCACTAAGATCAAGAACAAGACAAGGTTGCCCACTCTCACCACTCTTATTCAACATAGTCTTGGAAGGTTTAGCCACAGCAATCAGAGAAGAAAAAGAAGTAAAAGGAAACCAAATCAGAAAAGAAGAAGTAAAGCTGTCACTGTTTGCAGATGACATGATATTATACATAGAGAATCTGGAAAACTACTAGAGCTAATCAATGAATTTGGTAAAGTAGCAGGATACAAAATTAATGCACAGAAATCTCCTGAATTCCTATACACTAATGATGAAAAATCTGAAAGAGAAATGAAGGAAACACTCCCATTTACCACTGCAACAAAAAGAATAAAATACCTAGGAATAAACTTACCAAAGGAGATAAAAGATCTGTATGCAGAAAACTATAAGACACCGCTGGAAGAAATTAAAGATGTTACAAACAGATGGAGAGTTGTACCATGTTCTTGGATTGGAAGAATCAACATTGTGAAAATGACTCTACTACCCAAAGCATTCTACAGATTCAATGCAACCCCTATCAAACTACCAATGTCATTTTTCACGGAACTAGAACAAAAAAAATTCACAATTTTATGGAAACACAAAAGATCCCGAATAGCCAAAGCAATCTTGAGAAAGAAAAATGGAGCAGGAGGAATCAGACTCCCTGACTGCAGACTGTACTACAAAACTACAGTAATCAAGACACTATGGTACTGGCACAGAAACAGAAATATAGATCAATAGAACAGGAGAGAAAGCCCAGAGATAAACCCATGCACATATGGTCTCCTTATCTTTGATAAAGGAGGCAAGAATATACAATGGAGAAAAGACAGCCTCTTCAATAAATGGTGCTGGGAAAACTGGACAGCTACATGTAAAAGAATGAAATTAGAACACTCCCTAACACCATACACAAAAATAAAATCAAAATGGATTAAAGACCTAAATGTAAGGCCAGATACTATCAAGCTCTTAGAGGAAAACATAGGCAGAACACTCTATAACATAAATCCCAGAAAAATCCTCTTTGACCCACCTCCCAGAGAAATGGAAATAAAAACAAAAATAAACAAATGGGACCTAATTAAACTTAAAAGCTTTTGCACAGCAAAGGAAACCATAAGCAAGATGAAAAGAGAACCCTCAGAATGGGAGAAAATATTTGCAAATGAAGCACCTGACAAAGGATTAATCTCTAATATATGTGAGCAGCTCATGAAGCTCAATATCCAAAAAACAAACAACCCAATCCAAAAATGGGCAGAAGGGCTTCCCTAGTGGTGCAGTGGTTGAGAGTCTGCCTGCCAATGCAGGGGACATGGGTTCGTGCCCCAGTCCGGGAAGATCCCACATGCCGCAGAGCGGCTGGGCCCGTGAGCCATGGCCGCTGAGCCTGCACGTCCGGAGCCTGTGCTCTGCAACGGGAGAGGCCACAACAGTGAGAGGCCCGCGTACCACAAAAAAACAAAAAACAAAAATGGGCAGAAGACCTAAATAGACATTTCATCAAGGAAGATATACAGATTGTCAACAAACAGATGAAAGAACACTGAACATCACTAATCATTAGAGTAATGCAAATCAAAACTCAATGGGGTTATCACCTCACAGCAGTCAGAATGGCCACCATCAAAACATCTGCAAACAATAAATGTTGGAGAGGGTGTGGAGAAAAGGCAACCCTCTTGCACTGTTTGTGGGAATGTTAATTGATACAGTCACTATGGAGAACAGTATGGAGGTTTCTTAAAAAACTAAAAATGGAACTACCATACACCCAGCAATTCCACTACTGGGCATATGTTCCGAAAAACCGTAATTCAAAAAGAGTTATGTACCGCAATATTCGTTGCAGCTCTATTTACAATAGACAGGACATGGAAGCAACCTAAGTGTCCATCGACAGATGAATGGATAAAGAAGATGTGGCACATATATACAATGGAATATTACTCAGCCATAAAAGGAAACAAAACTGAGTTATTTGTAGTGGGGTGGATGGACGTAGAGTCTGTCACACAGAGTGAAATAAGTCAGAAAGAGAAAAACAAATACCGTATGCTAACACATATATATAGAATCCAAAAAAAAGAGAAAAAAAGGTTATGAAAAACCTAGGGGCAGGATAGGAATAAAGACGCAGACATTGAGAATGGACTTGAAGACATGGGGAGGGGGAAGGGTCAGCTGGGATGAAGTAAGAGAGTGGCATGGACTTATATACACTACCAAATGTAAAATAGATAGCTAGTGGGAAGCAGCCGCATAGCACAGGGAGATCAGCTCAGTGCTTTGTGACCACCTAGAGGGGTGGGATAGGGAGGGTGGGAAGGAGATGTAAGAGGAAGGAGATATGTAGACATACGTATATGTATAGCTGATTCAATTTGTTATAAAGCAGAAACTAACACACCATTGTAAAGTAATTCTACTCCAATAAAGATGTTAAAAAAAAAGAGAGAGAGAAAGAGAGCCTTGGATGAGGAGTCCAGTTCTGGTCAGGGCCAGAGACAAGCCAGCACCCATTTTTGGGCTTCTGTGCCCTCCATGAGGAAAATGGGAGCCATACCACCATCTCTGCCTATGTCACAGGTCACTTTAGGATAGAACAAGGTAAATACATGGGAAAGCTCTTTGGAAACTTTCAAATGTTGTGAAGGTTTATTATGATTATTATTCATGTCTGATTTTGCCGCCTCTGTGGAGCCCCAGATCAAGTTCCTGCCTATGCAATGCCAAAACAACCAGTCAAATCCATCAAAAAGTCACTCAGTTTAGTGGAAAAAAATGCAGGCAGCTCTGTTGCATGCTATCAAAAAAATAAAGCCACCAGACGATCACTGCTGTTTTTGAGAATGTGCAGTGGGTTGTTTTAGGCACTATTTTTGAGTTTTTCTAGGGCTTTCACCTCCTGTGAACCAAAAAAAAAAAGACAATGGATAAAATCAAGGTCCTCAATTGTTTCCCAGAGATGAGTACAGCTTGAAGATTTCAGGCTTAGGGAAAGGAAGGGAGACAGAAATTCATGCAGGGAAGGGTCTGTGTGTCACTCTTGACCCTCTCACTCATGACAGTTCTTAGGCCAGTGGATTGTATTCTGTTGGCAATATCACCTTCTCCAGCTGAGAAGGGACTTTGGAAGATCCCATAAAGGTTAGGGAGAGAGAAGGAGATATCTGGACAGTTAGCCAAACCAGCAAAGGCTGAAGGAACACTGGCCCTGACCCAAGGGTTTGGCACCCAGGAGATGGAAACTGGGTTAGAAAGGGTTGACATCTAGAAGAAGAGAAGATTCTGAGATAAGATGTTTTTAAAGCATAATTGTCCCAAGAGGGTTGCCTCAGAGTGGCAAGTAATTCAAGCCAGTTGGTTTTGCTCCACACGAGCAGTTCTAAGTGTTTTGCTGGGGGAAAAGATGGAATCTACTTTTTAAGAAGAAGCTTGGCTGTCATCCATAAGTTTTATTTATGCAGGCCTCCCCAGCACAGCATTCTCCTCAGGAGGCATCTGCCTCTAAAAGGACGTTTCTGGATGAAAATGGGGATATATATTGGTGAAAAAAAAATAAGTCATATCTTGAATTTAATTCTATCAGTTAACAAGTCCTGCCTCCCTCACCTCACTGATGGGGTAACTGTTCTTCACAGTCATCCAGAGCTGCCCATGGGAATTAAGCCTCAAATGCCACAGTGGTAACTGGTTTGATAACTCACCTTTACTGGTTTCCTTCCCATCTGTCTCACTTCTCCACTCAACCAGTGTTCTCTGGGATCACCTCCCAAATAAACTACTTGTACTCAAATCCTTGTCTCAGGGTCTACTTCTTGGGGAACTAAATTCTACATGTATTTTTATCATCCTTTTAAGTTTAATTTCATATTTTTATCCTATTTAATCCTCCAGCAGCCTGAGGAAGTAGAATTATTCTCATTTTCCAGATGATGGAATCAAGACCCTGAAAGTTGGTAACGAGCTGAAGCTCACATAACAAGTAACTGACAATTTACTGGGTTGCGTTTAACATCCAATTTGCTGACTCTTGGTCTGATACACTCTCCACCACACCCCACTGCCTCTGGTCATTCCCGTCTCTAAATATACTCTGCACAATAATGTAGCTCTAGAGTTCACGATGGCAGTGTCCTTGCAGAAGGGGGCTATGGAATAATGCATTTTCTAAGACTTTGCATATTTAAGCTATAAAAAATACATTCCTGTTACCTTTACATATGAACAACAACTTAGTGGAGCCAAGAATTATTGGGTCACAATCCTGGGACTCTGTTCCTAAGTAATTCCCAAAGTAGTGGGAATTATCTATGGATATTAACAGAGGCATAATATTTGTTAAAGGGAAATATTGAATAAACAAAGATAAACCATTTATTTTTTACTAAATTACAGGACTTTGTAAACTTCAAAAGGAAATATGTAGTCTCTAGCATTTCCCAAGCATGTATCTTTCTTCCAGGACAGTGATAGACTTAACATCCTCTTAAGAAATGATACTGCAGCATTTACCCCACTTTCTTTATCAGGGAGAAATCTGAGTCCAGACTGAATTTCTTTTCTCAATATATCTGAAATATGAAATCTTCACCAGAATGCATTAAAATATCAGGCTCTTTGTTACTCTTTTTTATTGAAACACAGTTCAGTTCTTTTGATTTTTATCGTTTCTCATCTCAGGGAGTACTATTTATGCCTTTGATTATTGCTTCCATTTCATTTTTGTAATGGGCTCCATGCTGTCTCTTCAGAGTTGTCATCCTCTCTCTCATCAGTTTCATCTCTTTGACCTGTTACATGGCATTCTAGGAGATTTTCCTAAATTGCCCTCTCCATCCCTAATTTTATTTTCTACAATGTCATTTAGGTTCTTGACTTTTCAATGCATACTTTAATGGTGCTATTGAACTTTTGTCTTGCTTGAATAGATAATGCACAAACAGGATGCAAAACTGATAAAGGAAAAATGCAAACAGTGAAAAGTAGGTCTTCCTTCCAACCCTGCCCCTGAGGCATTTCTCTCCACAGAGGTAAACATTGTTCCCAGTTTCTTAATCCTTCTAGAGATTATCTATATACAAGTGTATATACACACACAAACACACACACATACCTATCTATATATTTCTTTATGTTTTTAGTGGTAAATCCCTATACTGTTTGGGATGGTAATATGTATGACAAATAAGTATATTTTCTAACTTTCTCCAGCCTCATGGTGTCAGTTATTACAGCAAAAAAACAGATAGCCCAACTCAAAGTAGAATATAAGGACATGAACTATTTCCCACAACAGAATGGCAGCTTCAGGGCTTGTTGACTCACCAGCCCACACAAGTCATCAAGAACCCAGATTCCTTCCATCTTTTTGTTCCACCAGGTCCACCAAATTATCTTGTTAATGCGAGTCTTTGTGGACCCAAGATGACTGCAGGACTTCCAAGCATTGTACCAGAAATAATAAGTTCTATCGAAAAAGTGGCTACCTTTTCCTGTGTCTTTTATAAAGAATTATAAAATAATTCCCAGAAGACATCCTTTTGCTTTCATTAGACAGAATTTCATTTCAGGCCTATACCTCAGCTAAACATTAGGTACAAAAACAGGACTTTTTGATGGCTTTAACCAATTAGGACCACTCCCTAGGGCTAAGGAAGGGACAAATACAAAGCTTGAAGATAGAGAGCTAAACAACCACAAGGCTCTTTTAGAAAGGAGGAATCAAGTGGGGGAAAGTACAGTGAGGAATGGATGTTGGGTAGGCAGTAAACCATGTCTCAATGCCACACAACCTTAATCATATCAGTTACCATTAGTCCTCCCAAAACTCCCAAATCCTCAGCTAATAACTCCCTGTGACTACTTTCGTGATGTAAACCACCACCTTTCCCTGCCCTCCTAAACACTTCTACTGTGTCCTCCCACTCTGTGAGAAGCACTCCCACACTACAAGAGAGGAATTCTCAGGACATTCCACTCACCTCTTGCTTTAGTCTAGCTGCCCCTATGACACTCCTTCCCTGAGACCCTCTCTAGTGGTTATCTGTTTCATCTTTCACATCCCCAAAATCTCAGGCTTGGATAATTGCTACGGACTAAATGTTTGTGTCCCTCACCTCCAAATTCCTATGTCAAAGTTTTAACCCCCAATGTGATAGTATTAGGAGGTGGGGCCTTTGGAGGTAATTAGGTCATGAGAAAAGAGCTCTCATGAATTGGATTAGTGCCCTTATAAGAAGACATAAAACAGCTCGCTTTCTCTCTCTGCTCCCCACCGTGTGAGGACATGAGAAGATGGCCAACTGTAAACCAGGAAGTGGACCCTCACCAAACACCAGATCTGTTGACACCTTGATCTTAGACTTATCCAGAACTATAAGAAATAAATGTTTGTTGTAACCAGTCTTTAGTAATTTGTTATAGCAGCGCAAAACAACTGACAGTCTAAGAGTCTATTGTTAGACTGACAGTCTGACAGTCTGACAGACTATTGTTTCCTAACCCAGGTCTCCCCACTGGCTTATTGAAACTCCAGACACTTTGAGGTTCATGTCATATGGTTTTGTCACCTTTTCCTGTTTCTCACTGCTGCCATCCATCAACCTCCTAGTCACTCTTCCCATTTGCTAACAATCATAGCACCTAATGACAGTCTTCTTCTCATGTCCAGTTCTTGTGATTTCAACATCTACAACTATGACCCCACTCAAAACCCTGGTCTTAACTGTGACACTTCCTTCTCCACTCGTCTTCCATCAACTATTCCTAACTCACACTCTAGACTTTTGTATCACACAAATAATCTCTAATAACTACTTGTTTTTTAAAAGCTCTCTCATTTGACAATACCTAGGAAAATTCACATATGTATGTACTCTTCGATGCAGCAATCTCACTTCTAGGAATCTCTCCCAATGCTGAACTACCAAAAATATAAAAATGTGTGTGAATAAAGCTGTTCATGGCAGCAGCATTCTTTGTACAGTGAAAGACTAGAAACGATCTAAATATCAAAACATACAGAAGTGGTTAAATTAGTTACGGTTCATGTATGCAATGGACTACAATGCCACTATAAAAAGCAACAAGGAACTCTCTATATACAGTTAAAAAGTGATCTCCCAAATATTTTAAGTTCAAAAAAGAGTCAAGGAGTAAGACAATGTGTATAGTTTGCTATCTATTTATAAGAAAAGAAAGGGAGAGGGAGGGAGGGAGAGAGAGAGAGAGACAGAGAATGTGTCTAAAAGTTAGGTGTCTTAGTCAGTTTGGGTTGCTGTAACAAAAATACCATAGAGGGACTTCCCTGGTGGTCCAGTGGTTAAGACTTCACCTTCCAATGGAGGGTGTGCAGGTTCTTTTCCTGATCGAGGAGCTAAGATCCCACATGCCTCGGGGCCAAAAAAACAAAACATAAAACAGAAGCAATATTGTAACAAATTCAATAAAGACTTTAAAAGTGGTCCATATAAAAAAAAATCTTTAAAAAATCATAGAATGGGTGGCTTAAGCAACAAACATGTATTTCTCATAATTTTGGGTACTGGAAAGTCTAAGATCAAAGCACTGGCAGAGCCAGTGTCTGGTGAGAGTGCACTTCCTGATTTGTAGACAGCTGCCTTCTTGCCATATTCTCACATGACTGAATGAGTAAGAGGAAGCAAGCTCCTTCATGTCTCTTCTTATAACAGCACTAATCTAAATTGCCTCCTAAAGGCTCTACCACCAAATACCACCACATTGGGGATTAGGGTTTTTCAACATATGAATTTTGGGATAACCAAACAAGAAGGTAAGCCAAAAACTAATTGTTTAATAGTTAATAATAAGGAAAAAGGGAGAACTTAGCAGGTGAAATGGAATTTTGGAATCATGTAAATGTTTTATTTTTCTAATAAATAAGTTAATTCAAAAAGAAAAAAAGGATCTCTACAAGTAAAAAAGTAAACTGAAGCAAATGAACTGACTGTATACAAAGTTGGTGGAATAACCATACAGAGGCAAATTATTTCAACTGACTTAGAAACAGTATTTTGATGATGCATCCCTAGTGAGTCATATTCTAAAGACAAAATGAACCACAAAGAAATCTTAAACTATATGCAGTAGTCTTTTTGGTAGCAATAAAGTTGGTGTCTTGGTTTTCTATTGCTGCTGTAACAAATAACCACAGATTTAGTTATTTAAAACAACACAAATATATAATCTTATACTTCTGGAGGTCAGAAGTCTGAAATGAGTCTCACTGGATTAAAATCAAGGTGTCAGCAGGTTTGTGTTCACTTCTGAAGGCTCTAGGAGAGAATCTGTTTTCTTGTCTTTTCCAGCTTCCAGAGGCTGCCCATATTCCTTGGCTTTGTGGGCCCTTCCATCTTCAAAGTCAGCAATGTCCAGTCTAATTTTTCTGCCATCTCTCTGGTTCCAACTCTTCTGCCTTCTTCATCCCCATTTAAAGACCCTTGTGACTATTTTGGCTCACTTGGATAATCCAGGATACTCTTCCTGTTTTAAGTTCAGTTGATTAACAAAGTTAATTCTCCTCTGCAGACTTAATTTTCTCTTGCCATATGATAAAACATATTTACGGGTTCTAGGGATTTGAAGTGGACATCTTTGCAGGGCCATCTTCCCACTGGCCCCCAAATATTCACAACTATCCCACATGAAAAATGCATTCGCTCCATCCCAAGGTCCCCAAAGTCTCAATTCATTATAGCATGAAGTCCAAAATCTCATCTAAATATCATTAGTTCAAAAATCTCAAATCTCATCATCTAAGTCAGGTGTAGGTAAGGCTCTGGCTATCATCCACCTTAGACAAAATTCCTCTCCATCTGTGAGCCTATGAAACTCCAGAAATAAGTTATCTCCCCCACCAAGGACAATGGTGGTAAAACCAATTATAGATATTTGGTTCGAAGAAGAATAAAGTGGAAGGAAAAAAGGAGTAACAGATCCCAAGCAATTTCAATATCCAGCTAAGCAAATTCCATTTGGTTCCATGGTCTGGAAATAACCCTCTCTAGCTCAAGCCTCCACCCTTGGAGTCATGCTCTCTCTCTTTTATGAAAGGTCTTGGGTCTGCAGCTGAATACTTTTATCAGCTTGTTTCTTTCCTATAGAATTTTAGGGGTCCAGAAGCTTTCTTTCATTTTCTCATTTCTCTGTACCATTTGAGCCAAGTTGGCAGTGTTTCTGCTGGCATAAGTTCTCAAAAGCCTTGTGGATTTCCTGCACATATCTCAGGGATTCACTCCACTAGACGAGAGGTTCCCCTACAGAAATTTCCTGAATGATCCCATCCCTATTCCTGGCTTTGGCTGAGACAGGTGAGGGATCCATGAGTCACGCACTTACAAAGAGCTCTCTGTATGATCAGAAATTCTGAACTTTGATGTTTTCAAGGCACTAACAAAAGTTGTCCATCCATACCCTTAGATTTCTCTCTAGAGTGTGCTTTCCTGACATTGAATCTCCTAATTTAGCTTCTTTTGCAATCTGGATAAGCTGAAAACTTCCCAGATCAGCAAATTCTGGTTCCTTCTCTTTTAACAGTTCTTTCTTCAACCTATGCTTTTCCTTCACATTTTCCTATAAGAAGCAAGAAGAAATAAGACCACACATTTAACACCTTGTTTAGAAAGCTCAGCTAAATATCTAAATTCATCATTTGCAAGTTTTGCTTTCCATGTAACTGCAGAACACAATTCAGTAAGCTTTCAGCTAATCACCTTTCCACCAGTTTCCAATAACATGTTTCTCATTTCCATCTGAGCCCTCACCAGCAGTACTTTTAATATCTGTGTTTCTATCCACATGGATATTATTCTATCTGTTCATGGAGACATTGCTCTGGGAAAGATCCTCAGTGTTCTCCTTACTTGCTGCAAGTAATAAATCCTTCCTTCTCAAACAAAAACAAACAAAAAACATTCTGTTCACGATGATTTATGTACCCTCTAAGACAACTGAGGCTTTCTCTACCATTTCTCTCACTTCCTTCTGAGTTATCACTAACAAAGTTATTAACATCCATATTTCTATTAACAATCTATTCAATGATCTAGGTTTTTTCCTAGATTCATGCTCCTAAAAATTCTTCCAGCCTCCAGCCACTGCCCACTTTCAAAACCTCTTGCACATTTTTAGGTATTTGTTTCAGCAGCACCTTGTTTCAGGCACAAAATAATTGTATTTTCTTCCTATTGCTGCTATAACAAATTACCACAAATTCAGTAGCTTAAAACAATGCAAATTTATTGTCTTACAATTTTGGAGGTCAGGTGTCCAGAATGGGCCTCACTGGATTAAAATCAATGTGTTGGTAGGGCTGCACCCCTTTCTGGAGATTCTGGGGAGAATCTGTTTTCTTGCATTTTCCAGCTTCTAGATGCTGCCCCACATTGCTTGACTCGTGGCCCTCTTCCATCTTCAAAGCCAGCAATGGCCAGTCTAATCTTTCTCATGATGCTGTCTCTCTGGTTGTGACCCTTCTGTCTTCCTCATCATCATTTAAGGGCCCTCATGATTGCATTAGACCCACCTGGATAACCCAAGATGTTCTTCTTGTTTTAAGGTCAGCTGATTAGTAAATTTAATTCTGAAGCCTTAATTTCTTTCTGAAAACCTTATTTCCCCTTGCCTTAAAATATTTAAAAATTTATGGGTTCTAGGGACTAGGTCATAGACATATTTTGGGGGGGAGCATTATTCCACCTACTATAGTTGGTACTGTTATTTTTAAATATACTCACAGATACATGTAAACACACATACATGTATGTATTAGGATAAAGCAAATTAGTAATTATGTTAAGGTTATAAGGAATCAAACTGATTTTCAGCATATGATAAAAGAGGTACAAATATAAAATCAAATAAAGTTGAGTAAAACCCCTGTGATTTTAAATTGAATTGGAAATGCTATATTAAACTTATGATTAATTACTCTTTCTAAAATATAGATATGTATTTTCAAACTCTGTCTACTGGAAAGGCAGTATGATGGTCTTAAGACTTGTACACAAATGTCTGCAAATTCCTTGACATCCCTTTCATCAAGATGTAGAGTTTATGTCCTCTCCCTTTGAACCTGGGTAGGGGATGTGACTGCCTCTATAAATAGAATACAATGGAAGTAATGCTTCACTACTTCCAAGGCTAAGTTAGAAAATACCATATTGTTTCTGCTCATTTCTCTTGCAACACTTGCTCTGGGAGTTTTCATTACCATATAAGAAGTCCAGATATGCTGAGGCTGCCAGATGTAAAGAGCACAGAAAGGGTGGTGAAGAGAGAGATTCCCAAGTAATCTCAGACATTTCTACCCCTAGAAGTTATTCTAGTCCAGACGTTGGACATCTAAGTGAATAAGTAGTTAAGACCCCAGACACAGGAACTAGCTGCAACCACATGAGAGATCCCTACCCCTCCAAGTGGAAACTACCAGAGTCCAGGTCAATTGCCAGAACCCTTATTGAAAAAAATGAATTTTTGTTACTATTTTAAACTTCATCCTTGGGGTAATATGTTACACAGCAATAGATAATCAGAACAAGTGGTTAGCACTTATATTGTGATCCCTAAAATTAAAGCAAACCAGTATTCTTTGGAGAAACAGCTGAGCCCAGGTCTAGAGCAGGAAATGTACATGATGATCTTGGAATATATTGTTGTGACTGAAAGATCCATAGTAATAAGCTGGCATAGGAGCTAACTTGAAGGATCTTCACAGCTTTAGGAGAGAATCTTCATATTGCCCAACAGATAAAAATGACTGCAGTGAATTGAAACACACCAAAAACATAAAAATCCATGAGTACTTAAGAATTATTTGAAGGACTAATAGAATTGATAGGACACCAACTCATTATTCTGAAAGTTGATAAAGAAAAAAAAATCAAGCTTCACATAAAGACAAATAAATAGATCAATGGAATAGAATATAGACCCAAGAAATAAACCCTCACATATGATCAAATGATCTTCAAGAAGAGTTCCAAGACCACTCAGTGGGAGAAGGACAGTCTCTTTAACAAATGGTGTTGGGGAAAAACTGAATAGCCATACGCAAAAGAATGAAGTTGCACCCTTATTTAGCACTATATACAAAAATTAACTCAAAATAGATTAAAGACCTAAACATAAGACCCAAAACTATAAAATTCCTGGAAGAAAACATAGGGGGAAATCTTCCTGACATTGGATTTTGACAGTGATTTCTTGGATATGACACAAAAAGCACAGGCAACAAAAGCAAAAATAGACAAACAGGAATACATGAATCTTTAAAACTTTTGTGCATCAAAAGACACAACCAACAAAGTAAAAAGGCAGCCCATTGAACAGGAGAAAATATTTGCAAATCATATACGTGATTAGGGGTTAGTATCCAGAATATCTATGTAAAGAACTTCTGCAACTCAATAACAAAAAAGTAAATTATCTGATTAAAATATGATCAAAGGATCTAAACAGGCATTCCTCCAAAGAAGATATACAAATGGCCAACAAGCATATGAAAAGATAATCAACATCACTAATCATCACAGAAATGCAAATCAAAACCACAATGAGATATCACCTTATACCCATTAGGATGACTACTATTTAAAAAACCTAGAAAATAACAAAGGTTGGTGAGGATGTGGTGTAATTAGAACCCTTGAGCACTGTTGGTGGGACTGTAAAATGCTGCAACCACTATGGGAAACAGTACAGAGGTTTTTCAAAAAATTAAAAATAAAACTACCATATAATCCAGCAATCCCACTTCTGGGCATATACCCAAAAGCAGGATCTTGAAGAGATATTTGCATACCCAAGTTCATAGCAGCACTATTTACAATAGCTAAGAATCAGAAGCAACACAAATATCCATCAACAGATGAGTGGATAAACAAAATGTAGTATATGCATACAATGGAATATTATTCACCTTCAAAAAAGAAGAAAATCCTGTCACATGCCACATTGATGAAACTTGAGGACATTATGTTAAGTGAAATAAGACAGTCATTGAAAGACAAATACTGTATGGTTCTACCTATATGAGGTATACAAAATAGTCAAATTCATAGAAACTGAAAATAGAACGGTGGTTACCAGGGGTTGAGGGGAAGGGGGGAGGGGTGGTGATTGTTAATGGATATAAAGTTGCAGATTTGCAAGTTTAAAAAGTTCTGGATCTCTGTTTCACAATAATGTGAATATACTTAATACCACTGAAATATACACTTAAAATGGTTAACGTGGTAAATTTTGTTATGTGTCTTTTTGTCATAATAACAAATTTTTTAAAAATCAAATTTCTATCCTTCTTTTCTTGCATAATTATATTCCAGAATAACCAAAAAATGATGACGGAAAGTTCTTCATAGATGAATCACAGCTAATAAATGCAGAAGGAACGACAGATGTAGAAAAATCAGTTTCACAACCTCTAAAGAAATAATGAATCTAGGTAACAAATGGCTACACAAACCATTGTGTGAAGTTTGTGAGGAAGCTTTATAAGGAAGAGACTGGGCTGACAACACCTAAACTCACAGTTTAGTCTTAACATCCTAAATATATGACAGGATATTACAGAATTCCTAATGTGATGCAGTAGGAAATATACAACACAACCTATGAAATGCACTTGCTAAAGAAATAAAGACAAGAAAAGAAAACAGAAACACAGAAAAACAAAACAAAATCTAAAAACACCCAGATGAATATGTTAAACAACATCATGAGGAGATGGCATGAGCAAAAATGGCAGAGTAAGGATCTCTGAAAATTGTCTCCTCCATAAAAGCAAAATTCATCAGGATTAGCTTTTTTACAACTCTGGTAATTAACCAGGGTTTATTGTTAACAGAGTTAGTTATTCAAAGAAAAACAAGTGAAACTTATTAAGAACAGTGAGCTTTGTTGCATTTTAACTTGCCTTCATCTCATTCCCCACTCTCCAGCTCCACAGTAGTCTTAAAAAAATAACAACCCACACTCTCAGTGAAAAGTAGCTGCCTGGCAGCCACCAAGAGCACCACAGAGTTGGAGCGCTTTCAAAACTACAATCCTTAAGAATTTCCATAATTTGACCAGTTTGATGATTCCTTGGAAGATCTGCAGACTTGCAAGGCTGTCTGTATTTGACCTGACTCAGTGCTTTCCAAATATGAAAAATGATTAAAGGCAAATGCTTAACTCCATGCTATGTATAGTGGTGGACAGCAGTTGAATCAAACATTAGACTAACCAAAAATTTTAAAGGAAAACATTAAAAGTGAGATATCCATAGGGACTTTGAAAATCTCTGACATACTCCTGGGAATCTAGAAGACCACTTGCATGCACAGGGTTGCGCACATGTTCAGAAAAGGCCTGAGAAGGCCCTCAATTCTCATCCCTGGCTGACTTTGAGGAGATACACAAGCAAGTGAAGGCAAAAGGAGGAAGGGGTATCAATTGCCTGGCTGAGTGTTAAGTTTGTGCCTCAATATGAACACAGATCCCCTTGGCCAAGAATGGGAGACTTATCTAAGGAAATCTCTGTTTATTCATTATCTGACAACTGAGCTACCAAGCAGACATTTCAGTGGCCACACATGACAAACAACACAGACTTTACAGAAGTAGTTCAGAAAAGTCATTAAACAAACAAAAAACAAAAATGTCTACAAAAAACAGCAACAATGGGCTTCCCTGGTGGCAGAGTGGTTAAGAATCTGCCTGCCAATGCAGGGGACACAGGTTCGAGCCCTGGTCCAGGAAGATCCCACATGCCGTGGAGCAACTAAGCCTGTGCACCACAACTACTGAGCCTGCCCATGAGCCACAACTACTGAAGCCCCGTTACCCTAGAGCCCATGCTGCACAAGAGAAGCCACTGCAATAAGCCCGCACACAACAATGAAGAGTAACCCCCATTCACTGCAACTAGAGAAAGCCCGTGCACAGCAATGAAGACCCAACACACCCAAAAATAAATAAATAAATAAACTTATTAAACAAACAAACAAACAAACAGCAACAACAACAAACCCTGATGGGGAGGAGGGGGAAGAATCTGATTTCCAGGCTTGCCATACTGTATTTTTTTACAGACTGTATTTTTAAATGTACAGATTTCAGCAAAAATTTAGGAGACATGCAAAAAATCTAGAAAGTATGACCCATACACAAAAAAAGGGTAATCAATAGAACCTATTCCTGAGAAACCCAGATGAGGAATTAACTAGACAAAGACTTTAAATCAGCTACTTTAAATAGAATGGAGCAATATTCATCCATAAAGAGGAATGAAGTACTGAAACATACTACAACATAGATGAATCTTGAAAATATTAAGCAAGGTGAAAGAAGCCAGTCCTAAAATACATATACTATTCTGTTTGTATGAAATGTCCAGAATAGGCAAACCTATGGAGATAAAAAGTAGATTAGTGATTGCCTAGGACTGGAGAGGGTAAGTGTGAAGGAATGGGAGTGACTGCTCATAGGTAGGGATTTTATTTTGGTGGAGGAGGGAGAGTAAGTAATGAAAATGTTCTTAAAATGACTTTGGTGGTAGTTGTTTACATCTATGAATCTAATAAAAACCACTGAATTGTACTCTTTAAATGGGTGAATTGTATGGTATATGACTACATCAATAAAGCTGTAATTTTAAAAAATAATAAAACTAGACCTAAGCAAGAAGTGCAGCCAAGGTGTGACCATACAAGGGAAAATCATTTCTTTGCCAAATGCTGCTTACCCAGCTTCTTCACACTCAAAGGAACTCTTGAAAAAAATTGTACTTACTTTAACTTGCCACAATAACCACTTGTGCCCATTCAATTCAGCCTTGATGATTTAGATGCTGATGCACTGAGAGAAGGTCACTTGCTGGCTTAAACTGCTGCATGGAATTAAAGTGAAAACCAGCTACTATTCATTTATTCATTATTTCAGTAAGTATTTGCTGGGGTTTTTATTTTCTCCTCTTTTTCACTATTGTGGTTCTGTTTTACATTCTGGTTGTTGTTTTGTCTATATTTTTATTTTTTTAATTTTTTCTAATATATCTGTTAGTTTTCTAATATATTTTAATTTTGCTCTTTGTTATTTTTCTTCTCATTTTTTCTGCCACCCCATGTGGCTTGTGGGATATAGGTACATAAACAAGGGGTGGGCCCTGAGCTCCTACAGTGGGATCTCTAAGTCCTAATCACTGGACTAACAGAGAACCTCAGACCACAGGGATGTTCATTGGAATGAGGTCTCCTAGAATTCCTCATCTCGGCACCAAGAACTAGCTCTACCCAACAGCCTACAAACTCCAGTGCTGGAAGCCTCAGGCCAAACAACCAGTAAGAAAGGAATAAAATTCCACACATCAAAAAAAAAAAAAAAAAACTGAGACAACAAAAAAATATGTTACAGATTAAGGAGCAAGGTACAAACCTACATGACCAAATAAATGAACAGGAAACTGGCAACCCACATGAAAAAGAATTCAAAGTAATGATAGTAAAGATGATCCAGAATCTCAGAAAAAGAATGGAGTCATAGACTGAGAAAATACAAGAAACGTTTAACAAAGATCTAGAAGAACTAAAGAACAAACAAACAGATATGAACAACACAATAACGGAAATGAAAAGTACTGTAGAAGGAAGCAATAACAGAATAACTGAGGCAGAAAAACAAAGAAGTGAGCTGGAAGACAGAATGGTGGAAATAACTGCCAAGGACCAGAATAAAGAAAAAAGAATGAAAAGAATTAAAGACAATCTCAGAGACTTCTGGGACACCACTGAACACACTAACATTCAAATTATATGGGTCCCAGAAGAAGAAGAGAAAAAGAAAGGGTCTGAGAAAATATTTGAAGAGAGCATAGTGGAAAACTTCCCTAACATGGGAAGGGAAATAACCACCCAAGTCCAGGAAGCACAGAGAGTTCCATACAGGTTAAACCCTAGAAGAAGCACACCAAGACACATACTAATCAAACTAACAAAAATTAAAATCAAAGAAAAAATATTAAAAGCAGCAAGGGAAAAGCAAAAAATAATGTACAAAGGAATCCCCATAAATTTATCAGCTGACTTTTCAGCAGAAACTCTGCAGGCCAGAAGGAAGTGGTAGGATATACTTGAAGTGATGAAAGATTACTCTACCCAGCAAGGATCTCATTCAGATTCGACAGAGAAACCAAAAGCTTTACAGAGAAGCCAAAGCTAAGAGAATTCAGTACCACCACACCAGCCTTACCACAAATGCTAAAGGAACTTCTCTAGGCAGGAGAAACAATAGAAGAGGGAGAGCCACAAAAACAAACCCAAAACAATTAAGAAAATAGTAATAGGAACATACATAATAATAATGACCTTGACGCTGCAGAAATAAAAAAAATTATGAGATTACTACAAGCAACTCTATACCAATAAAATGGACAATCTGGAAGAAATGGACAAATTCTTAGAAATGCACAACCTGCCAAGACTGAATCAGGAAGAAATAGAAAATATGAACAGACCAATCACAAGCACTGAAATTGAAACTGTGATTAAAAATCTTCCAACAAACAAAAGCCCAGGACCAGATGGCTTCACAGGTGAATTCTATCAAACGTTTAGAGAAGAGCTAACACCTATCCTTCTCGAACTCTTCCAAAATATAGCAGAGGGAGGAACACTCCCAAATTACTTCTACGAGGCCACCATCACCTTGATACCAAAACCAGACAAGGATGTCACAAAGAAAGAAAACTACAGGCCAATATCACTGATGAACATAGATGCAAAAATCCTCAACAAAATACTAGCAAACAGAATCCAACAGCACATTAAAAGGATCATACACCATGATCAAGTGGGGTTTATTCCAGGAATGCAAGGATTCTTCAATATACGCAAATCTATCAAGTATAGCTGATTCACTTTGTTATAAAGCAGAAACACACCATTGTAAAGCAATTATACCCCAATAAAGATGTTAAAAAAAAAAAACCACACAGTAAAAAAAAATAATAATAATAACCTTGAATGTAAATGGATTAAATACCCCAACCAAATGACACAGACTGATTGAATAGATACAAAAACAAGACCCTTATATATGCTGTCTACAAGAGACCCACTTCAGACCCAGGGACACATACAGACTGAAAGTGAAGGGATGGAAAATGATATTCCATGCAAATGGAAATCAAAAGAAAACTGGAGTAACAATACTCATATCAGATAAAATAGACTTTAAAATAAAGACTGTTACAAGACATAAGGAAGGACACTACATAATGATCAAGGAATCAATCCAAGAAGAAGATATAACAATTATAAATGTTTACCCACCCAACACAGGAGCACCTCAATACATAAGGCAAATGTTAACAACCATGAAAGGGGAAATCAACAGTAACACAATAATAGTAGGGGACTTTAACACCCCACTTACACCAATGGACAGATCATCCAAAAAGAAAAGAAATGAGGAAACACAAGTATTAAATGACACAACAGACAAGATAGATTTAATTGATATTTATAGGACATTCCTCCTGAAAGTGGAAGAATACACTTTCTTCTCAAGTGCACATGGAATTATAGGGGTCCCAGAAGAAGAAAAGAAAAAGAAAGGGTCTGAAAAAATATTTGAAGAGGTTATTCTCCAGGATACATCACATCTTGAGTCACAAGTCAAACCTCAGAAAATTTAAGAGAATTGAAATGGTGTCAGGCATCTTTTCTAACCACAGTGCTATGATATTAGAAATCAAGTACAGGTTAAAAAAAACTGTAAAAATCAAAAATACATGGAGGCTAAACAGTGCACTACTAAATAACCAAGAGATCACTGAAGAAATCAAAGGAGAACTTAAAAAATACATAGAAATAAATGACATTGTAAACATGATGACCTGGCACTTCCCTGGTGGAACAGTGGTTAAGAATACACCTGCCAATACAGGGGGACACAGGTTCGAGCCCTGGTCCAGGAAGATCCCACATGTCCCAGAGCAACTAAGCCCATGGCCACCTGTGCTCTAGAGTCCACGAGCCACAACTACTGAGCCTGTGTGCCACAACTACTGAAGCCCACACATATAGAGCCTGTGTTCTATAACAGGAGAAGCCACTGCAATGAAAAGCTCACGCACCACAACGAAGAGAGCTCTAACTTGCCACAACTAGAGAAAGCCCATGAACAAAAATAAAGACCCAACACAACCAAAACTAAATATATTAATTATTTTTTTTTTAGATTTGGCCCTGCCTCTGCGTGTAGGTCGCTGGAGGGCGTCTGTTTTTTGCTCAGACAGGACGGGGTTAAAGGAGCCGACATCTTCAAGGTCCCCCCCTATTTTTTTTTAAAGTAAAAGAAAATATGACAACCTCAAACCTATGGGATGCAGCAAAAGCAGGTATAAGAGGCAAGTTTATAGTAATTCAATCTCACCTCAAGAAACAAGAAAAATCTCAAATAAAATATCTAACCTTACACCTAAAGCAACTAGATAAAGAATGAAGGAAACCTAGGGTCAGAAGAAGGAAAGAAATCATAAAGATCAGAGCAGAAATAAATGAAATAGAAATGAAGAAAATAGCAAAGATCAATAAACTAAAAGTTGGTTTTTTGAGAAGATAAAAAATGGATAAACTGTTAGCCACACTCACCAAAAAAAAAAAAAAGGGAGAGGACACAAACAAATAAAATTAGAAATGAAAAAGGAGAAATCAGAACTGACACCACAGAAATACAAAGGATTATAAGAGAATACTATAAACAGTTATATGCCAATAAAGTGGACAACCACAAAGAAATGGACAAATTCTTGGAAAAGTACAGTTTTCCGAGACTGAACAAAGAAGAATTAGAAAGTATAAACAAACCTATCACAACTAATAAAATTGAAACTGTAATTAAAAACCTTCCAACAAACAAAAGTCCAGGACCAGATGGCTTCACAGGCGAATTCTATCAAACATTTAGAGAAGAGCTAACACCTACTGTTCCAAAAAATTGCAGAGGAAGGAACACTGCCAAGCTCGTCCTATGTGGCCACCATCACCCTAATACCAAAACCAGACAAAGATGCAACAAAAAAAGAAAATTACAGACCAATCTCACTGATGAATATAGACGCAAAAATCCTGAACAAAATCCTAGCAGACAGAATCCAACAGGACATTAAAAGGATCATACACCATGACCAAGTGGCATTTATCCCAAGGATGCAAGGATTCTTCAATATATGCAAGACAGTCAATGTGATACACCATATTAACAAATTAAAGAACAAAAACCGGGCTTCCCTGGTGGCGTAGTGTTTGAGAGTCTGCCTGCCGATGCAGGGGATGCAGGTTCATGCCCCAGTCCGGGAAGATCTCACATGCCACGGAGCAGCTGGGCCCGTGAGCCATGGCCACTGAGCCTGTGCATCCGGAGCCTGTGCTCCGCAACGGGAGAGGCCACAACAGTGAGAGGCCCGCATACCGC